>NW_028232548.1:0-29617 GCF_054491065.1 Syngnathus leptorhynchus | reverse complement strand
CGGCAATAAAATTTAAAACGCGTGTAAAACATAAACCAAACGATGAAATTGGTTATTTCTTCATGTATAATGATCAACTCGATACTCCCTAGCCCCCAACAGCCTTTTTTTTCATAACACTTTAACCAGAGTGACGGGAGAGCGGCATTTCAGAAAACGTGCTTATCTCGGCGAGAAAAAGCGATTTCGGCAATAAAATTTAAAACGCGTGTAAAACATAAACCAAACGATGAAATTGGTTATTTCTTCATGTATAATGATCAACTCGATACTCCCTAGCCCCCAACAGCCTTTTTTTTCATAACACTTTAACCAGAGTGACGGGAGAGCGGCATTTCAGAAAACGTGCTTATCTCGGCGAGAAAAAGCGATTTCGGCAATAAAATTTAAAACGCGTGTAAAACATAAACCAAACGATGAAATTGGTTATTTCTTCATGTATAATGATCAACTCGATACTCCCTAGCCCCCAACAGCCTTTTTTTTCATAACACTTTAACCAGAGTGACGGGAGAGCGGCATTTCAGAAAACGTGCTTATCTCGGCGAGAAAAAGCGATTTCGGCAATAAAATTTAAAACGCGTGTAAAACATAAACCAAACGATGAAATTGGTTATTTCTTCATGTATAATGATCAACTCGATACTCCCTAGCCCCCAACAGCCTTTTTTTTCATAACACTTTAACCAGAGTGACGGGAGAGCGGCATTTCAGAAAACGTGCTTATCTCGGCGAGAAAAAGCGATTTCGGCAATAAAATTTAAAACGCGTGTAAAACATAAACCAAACGATGAAATTGGTTATTTCTTCATGTATAATGATCAACTCGATACTCCCTAGCCCCCAACAGCCTTTTTTTTCATAACACTTTAACCAGAGTGACGGGAGAGCGGCATTTCAGAAAACGTGCTTATCTCGGCGAGAAAAAGCGATTTCGGCAATAAAATTTAAAACGCGTGTAAAACATAAACCAAACGATGAAATTGGTTATTTCTTCATGTATAATGATCAACTCGATACTCCCTAGCCCCCAACAGCCTTTTTTTTCATAACACTTTAACCAGAGTGACGGGAGAGCGGCATTTCAGAAAACGTGCTTATCTCGGCGAGAAAAAGCGATTTCGGCAATAAAATTTAAAACGCGTGTAAAACATAAACCAAACGATGAAATTGGTTATTTCTTCATGTATAATGATCAACTCGATACTCCCTAGCCCCCAACAGCCTTTTTTTTCATAACACTTTAACCAGAGTGACGGGAGAGCGGCATTTCAGAAAACGTGCTTATCTCGGCGAGAAAAAGCGATTTCGGCAATAAAATTTAAAACGCGTGTAAAACATAAACCAAACGATGAAATTGGTTATTTCTTCATGTATAATGATCAACTCGATACTCCCTAGCCCCCAACAGCCTTTTTTTTCATAACACTTTAACCAGAGTGACGGGAGAGCGGCATTTCAGAAAACGTGCTTATCTCGGCGAGAAAAAGCGATTTCGGCAATAAAATTTAAAACGCGTGTAAAACATAAACCAAACGATGAAATTGGTTATTTCTTCATGTATAATGATCAACTCGATACTCCCTAGCCCCCAACAGCCTTTTTTTTCATAACACTTTAACCAGAGTGACGGGAGAGCGGCATTTCAGAAAACGTGCTTATCTCGGCGAGAAAAAGCGATTTCGGCAATAAAATTTAAAACGCGTGTAAAACATAAACCAAACGATGAAATTGGTTATTTCTTCATGTATAATGATCAACTCGATACTCCCTAGCCCCCAACAGCCTTTTTTTTCATAACACTTTAACCAGAGTGACGGGAGAGCGGCATTTCAGAAAACGTGCTTATCTCGGCGAGAAAAAGCGATTTCGGCAATAAAATTTAAAACGCGTGTAAAACATAAACCAAACGATGAAATTGGTTATTTCTTCATGTATAATGATCAACTCGATACTCCCTAGCCCCCAACAGCCTTTTTTTTCATAACACTTTAACCAGAGTGACGGGAGAGCGGCATTTCAGAAAACGTGCTTATCTCGGCGAGAAAAAGCGATTTCGGCAATAAAATTTAAAACGCGTGTAAAACATAAACCAAACGATGAAATTGGTTATTTCTTCATGTATAATGATCAACTCGATACTCCCTAGCCCCCAACAGCCTTTTTTTTCATAACACTTTAACCAGAGTGACGGGAGAGCGGCATTTCAGAAAACGTGCTTATCTCGGCGAGAAAAAGCGATTTCGGCAATAAAATTTAAAACGCGTGTAAAACATAAACCAAACGATGAAATTGGTTATTTCTTCATGTATAATGATCAACTCGATACTCCCTAGCCCCCAACAGCCTTTTTTTTCATAACACTTTAACCAGAGTGACGGGAGAGCGGCATTTCAGAAAACGTGCTTATCTCGGCGAGAAAAAGCGATTTCGGCAATAAAATTTAAAACGCGTGTAAAACATAAACCAAACGATGAAATTGGTTATTTCTTCATGTATAATGATCAACTCGATACTCCCTAGCCCCCAACAGCCTTTTTTTTCATAACACTTTAACCAGAGTGACGGGAGAGCGGCATTTCAGAAAACGTGCTTATCTCGGCGAGAAAAAGCGATTTCGGCAATAAAATTTAAAACGCGTGTAAAACATAAACCAAACGATGAAATTGGTTATTTCTTCATGTATAATGATCAACTCGATACTCCCTAGCCCCCAACAGCCTTTTTTTTCATAACACTTTAACCAGAGTGACGGGAGAGCGGCATTTCAGAAAACGTGCTTATCTCGGCGAGAAAAAGCGATTTCGGCAATAAAATTTAAAACGCGTGTAAAACATAAACCAAACGATGAAATTGGTTATTTCTTCATGTATAATGATCAACTCGATACTCCCTAGCCCCCAACAGCCTTTTTTTTCATAACACTTTAACCAGAGTGACGGGAGAGCGGCATTTCAGAAAACGTGCTTATCTCGGCGAGAAAAAGCGATTTCGGCAATAAAATTTAAAACGCGTGTAAAACATAAACCAAACGATGAAATTGGTTATTTCTTCATGTATAATGATCAACTCGATACTCCCTAGCCCCCAACAGCCTTTTTTTTCATAACACTTTAACCAGAGTGACGGGAGAGCGGCATTTCAGAAAACGTGCTTATCTCGGCGAGAAAAAGCGATTTCGGCAATAAAATTTAAAACGCGTGTAAAACATAAACCAAACGATGAAATTGGTTATTTCTTCATGTATAATGATCAACTCGATACTCCCTAGCCCCCAACAGCCTTTTTTTTCATAACACTTTAACCAGAGTGACGGGAGAGCGGCATTTCAGAAAACGTGCTTATCTCGGCGAGAAAAAGCGATTTCGGCAATAAAATTTAAAACGCGTGTAAAACATAAACCAAACGATGAAATTGGTTATTTCTTCATGTATAATGATCAACTCGATACTCCCTAGCCCCCAACAGCCTTCTTTTTCATAACACTTTAACCAGAGTGACGGGAGAGCGGCATTTCAGAAAACGTGCTTATCTCGGCGAGAAAAAGCGATTTCGGCAATAAAATTTAAAACGCGTGTAAAACATAAACCAAACGATGAAATTGGTTATTTCTTCATGTATAATGATCAACTCGATACTCCCTAGCCCCCAACAGCCTTTTTTTTCATAACACTTTAACCAGAGTGACGGGAGAGCGGCATTTCAGAAAACGTGCTTATCTCGGCGAGAAAAAGCGATTTCGGCAATAAAATTTAAAACGCGTGTAAAACATAAACCAAACGATGAAATTGGTTATTTCTTCATGTATAATGATCAACTCGATACTCCCTAGCCCCCAACAGCCTTTTTTTTCATAACACTTTAACCAGAGTGACGGGAGAGCGGCATTTCAGAAAACGTGCTTATCTCGGCGAGAAAAAGCGATTTCGGCAATAAAATTTAAAACGCGTGTAAAACATAAACCAAACGATGAAATTGGTTATTTCTTCATGTATAATGATCAACTCGATACTCCCTAGCCCCCAACAGCCTTTTTTTTCATAACACTTTAACCAGAGTGACGGGAGAGCGGCATTTCAGAAAACGTGCTTATCTCGGCGAGAAAAAGCGATTTCGGCAATAAAATTTAAAACGCGTGTAAAACATAAACCAAACGATGAAATTGGTTATTTCTTCATGTATAATGATCAACTCGATACTCCCTAGCCCCCAACAGCCTTTTTTTTCATAACACTTTAACCAGAGTGACGGGAGAGCGGCATTTCAGAAAACGTGCTTATCTCGGCGAGAAAAAGCGATTTCGGCAATAAAATTTAAAACGCGTGTAAAACATAAACCAAACGATGAAATTGGTTATTTCTTCATGTATAATGATCAACTCGATACTCCCTAGCCCCCAACAGCCTTTTTTTTCATAACACTTTAACCAGAGTGACGGGAGAGCGGCATTTCAGAAAACGTGCTTATCTCGGCGAGAAAAAGCGATTTCGGCAATAAAATTTAAAACGCGTGTAAAACATAAACCAAACGATGAAATTGGTTATTTCTTCATGTATAATGATCAACTCGATACTCCCTAGCCCCCAACAGCCTTTTTTTTCATAACACTTTAACCAGAGTGACGGGAGAGCGGCATTTCAGAAAACGTGCTTATCTCGGCGAGAAAAAGCGATTTCGGCAATAAAATTTAAAACGCGTGTAAAACATAAACCAAACGATGAAATTGGTTATTTCTTCATGTATAATGATCAACTCGATACTCCCTAGCCCCCAACAGCCTTTTTTTTCATAACACTTTAACCAGAGTGACGGGAGAGCGGCATTTCAGAAAACGTGCTTATCTCGGCGAGAAAAAGCGATTTCGGCAATACAATTTAAAACGCGTGTAAAACATAAACCAAACGATGAAATTGGTTATTTCTTCATGTATAATGATCAACTCGATACTCCCTAGCCCCCAACAGCCTTTTTTTTCATAACACTTTAACCAGAGTGACGGGAGAGCGGCATTTCAGAAAACGTGCTTATCTCGGCGAGAAAAAGCGATTTCGGCAATAAAATTTAAAACGCGTGTAAAACATAAACCAAACGATGAAATTGGTTATTTCTTCATGTATAATGATCAACTCGATACTCCCTAGCCCCCAACAGCCTTTTTTTTCATAACACTTTAACCAGAGTGACGGGAGAGCGGCATTTCAGAAAACGTGCTTATCTCGGCGAGAAAAAGCGATTTCGGCAATAAAATTTAAAACGCGTGTAAAACATAAACCAAACGATGAAATTGGTTATTTCTTCATGTATAATGATCAACTCGATACTCCCTAGCCCCCAACAGCCTTTTTTTTCATAACACTTTAACCAGAGTGACGGGAGAGCGGCATTTCAGAAAACGTGCTTATCTCGGCGAGAAAAAGCGATTTCGGCAATAAAATTTAAAACGCGTGTAAAACATAAACCAAACGATGAAATTGGTTATTTCTTCATGTATAATGATCAACTCGATACTCCCTAGCCCCCAACAGCCTTTTTTTCATAACACTTTAACCAGAGTGACGGGAGAGCGGCATTTCAGAAAACGTGCTTATCTCGGCGAGAAAAAGCGATTTCGGCAATAAAATTTAAAACGCGTGTAAAACATAAACCAAACGATGAAATTGGTTATTTCTTCATGTATAATGATCAACTCGATACTCCCTAGCCCCCAACAGCCTTTTTTTTCATAACACTTTAACCAGAGTGACGGGAGAGCGGCATTTCAGAAAACGTGCTTATCTCGGCGAGAAAAAGCGATTTCGGCAATAAAATTTAAAACGCGTGTAAAACATAAACCAAACGATGAAATTGGTTATTTCTTCATGTATAATGATCAACTCGATACTCCCTAGCCCCCAACAGCCTTTTTTTTCATAACACTTTAACCAGAGTGACGGGAGAGCGGCATTTCAGAAAACGTGCTTATCTCGGCGAGAAAAAGCGATTTCGGCAATAAAATTTAAAACGCGTGTAAAACATAAACCAAACGATGAAATTGGTTATTTCTTCATGTATAATGATCAACTCGATACTCCCTAGCCCCCAACAGCCTTTTTTTTCATAACACTTTAACCAGAGTGACGGGAGAGCGGCATTTCAGAAAACGTGCTTATCTCGGCGAGAAAAAGCGATTTCGGCAATAAAATTTAAAACGCGTGTAAAACATAAACCAAACGATGAAATTGGTTATTTCTTCATGTATAATGATCAACTCGATACTCCCTAGCCCCCAACAGCCTTTTTTTTCATAACACTTTAACCAGAGTGACGGGAGAGCGGCATTTCAGAAAACGTGCTTATCTCGGCGAGAAAAAGCGATTTCGGCAATAAAATTTAAAACGCGTGTAAAACATAAACCAAACGATGAAATTGGTTATTTCTTCATGTATAATGATCAACTCGATACTCCCTAGCCCCCAACAGCCTTTTTTTTCATAACACTTTAACCAGAGTGACGGGAGAGCGGCATTTCAGAAAACGTGCTTATCTCGGCGAGAAAAAGCGATTTCGGCAATAAAATTTAAAACGCGTGTAAAACATAAACCAAACGATGAAATTGGTTATTTCTTCATGTATAATGATCAACTCGATACTCCCTAGCCCCCAACAGCCTTTTTTTTCATAACACTTTAACCAGAGTGACGGGAGAGCGGCATTTCAGAAAAGGTGCTTATCTCGGCGAGAAAAAGCGATTTCGGCAATAAAATTTAAAACGCGTGTAAAACATAAACCAAACGATGAAATTGGTTATTTCTTCATGTATAATGATCAACTCGATACTCCCTAGCCCCCAACAGCCTTTTTTTTCATAACACTTTAACCAGAGTGACGGGAGAGCGGCATTTCAGAAAACGTGCTTATCTCGGCGAGAAAAAGCGATTTCGGCAATAAAATTTAAAACGCGTGTAAAACACAAACCAAACGATGAAATTGGTTATTTCTTCATGTATAATGATCAACTCGATACTCCCTAGCCCCCAACAGCCTTTTTTTTCATAACACTTTAACCAGAGTGACGGGAGAGCGGCATTTCAGAAAACGTGCTTATCTCGGCGAGAAAAAGCGATTTCGGCAATAAAATTTAAAACGCGTGTAAAACATAAACCAAACGATGAAATTGGTTATTTCTTCATGTATAATGATCAACTCGATACTCCCTAGCCCCCAACAGCCTTTTTTTTCATAACACTTTAACCAGAGTGACGGGAGAGCGGCATTTCAGAAAACGTGCTTATCTCGGCGAGAAAAAGCGATTTCGGCAATAAAATTTAAAACGCGTGTAAAACATAAACCAAACGATGAAATTGGTTATTTCTTCATGTATAATGATCAACTCGATACTCCCTAGCCCCCAACAGCCTTTTTTTTCATAACACTTTAACCAGAGTGACGGGAGAGCGGCATTTCAGAAAACGTGCTTATCTCGGCGAGAAAAAGCGATTTCGGCAATAAAATTTAAAACGCGTGTAAAACATAAACCAAACGATGAAATTGGTTATTTCTTCATGTATAATGATCAACTCGATACTCCCTAGCCCCCAACAGCCTTTTTTTTCATAACACTTTAACCAGAGTGACGGGAGAGCGGCATTTCAGAAAACGTGCTTATCTCGGCGAGAAAAAGCGATTTCGGCAATAAAATTTAAAACGCGTGTAAAACATAAACCAAACGATGAAATTGGTTATTTCTTCATGTATAATGATCAACTCGATACTCCCTAGCCCCCAACAGCCTTTTTTTTCATAACACTTTAACCAGAGTGACGTGACGGGAGAGCGGCATTTCAGAAAACGTGCTTATCTCGGCGAGAAAAAGCGATTTCGGCAATAAAATTTAAAACGCGTGTAAAACATAAACCAAACGATGAAATTGGTTATTTCTTCATGTATAATGATCAACTCGATACTCCCTAGCCCCCAACAGCCTTTTTTTTCATAACACTTTAACCAGAGTGACGGGAGAGCGGCATTTCAGAAAACGTGCTTATCTCGGCGAGAAAAAGCGATTTCGGCAATAAAATTTAAAACGCGTGTAAAACATAAACCAAACGATGAAATTGGTTATTTCTTCATGTATAATGATCAACTCGATACTCCCTAGCCCCCAACAGCCTTTTTTTTCATAACACTTTAACCAGAGTGACGGGAGAGCGGCATTTCAGAAAACGTGCTTATCTCGGCGAGAAAAAGCGATTTCGGCAATAAAATTTAAAACGCGTGTAAAACATAAACCAAACGATGAAATTGGTTATTTCTTCATGTATAATGATCAACTCGATACTCCCTAGCCCCCAACAGCCTTTTTTTTCATAACACTTTAACCAGAGTGACGGGAGAGCGGCATTTCAGAAAACGTGCTTATCTCGGCGAGAAAAAGCGATTTCGGCAATAAAATTTAAAACGCGTGTAAAACATAAACCAAACGATGAAATTGGTTGTTTCTTCATGTATAATGATCAACTCGAGTCGAGCTCCAGGGAGAGAGGCTGATTTTTCGCTTTTTGAGGCCGACCGACGAACCGGCGCGGGGCGGACTCAAAAGCCCGCAGAGCCGTAGGCACTTAGAAAAGTTTCGCCTTTGGCTGTGAGCTCCAGGGGAGAGGCTGGTTTTGCGTTATTTTAGGCCGGCTGGAGAACCGGCGCGGGTCGGACGCACAATCCCCGCAGAGCCGTGGGCACTTAGAAAATTTTTGCCAAGTTGGCTCTGAGCGCCTGGTACCTAATATGGAAGTATAGAGGCCGACTTTCGGGCAAGATCACGCCGCGTTAGGCTTCCAGGACCCCGGCTAAGCAATTTTACCGGGCCGCCCGGTTCTTTTTTTGAACCAGCCCGGTTCTTTTTACACTTCCAGCTGGAGCTCAGCAGCGGCTTTTTGCGCAAGATCACGCCGGGTTAGGCTTCCAGGACCTCGGCTAAGCAATTCTACCGGGCCGCCCGGTTCTTTTTTTGAACCAGCCCGGTTCTTTTTACACTTCCAGCTGGAGCTCACGAGCGGAATTTTGGACAAGATCACGCCGTGTTAGGCTTCCAGAGCCCCGGCTAAGCAATTTTACCGGCCCGCCCGGTTCTTTTTTTTAACCAGCCCGGTTCTTTTTACACTTCCAGCTGGAGCTCAGCAGCGGGTTTTTGGACAAGATCACGCCGTGTTAGGCTTCCAGAGCCCCGGCTAAGCAATTTTACAGGGTCGCCCGGTTCTTTTTTTTAACCAGCCCGGTTTTTTTTACACTTCCAGCTGGAGCTCAGCAGCGGCTTTTTGCACAGTATCACGCCGGGTTAGGCTTCCAGAGCCCCGGCTAAGCAATTTTACCGGGCCGCCCGGTTCTTTTTTTTAACCAGCCCGGTTCTTTTTACACTTCCAGCTGGAGCTCAGCAGCGGCTTTTTGGACAAGATCACGCCGTGTTAGGCTTCCAGAGCCCCGGCTAAGCAATTTTACCGGGTCGCCCGGTTCTTTTTTTTAACCAGCCCGGTTCTTTTTACACTTCCAGCTGGAGCTCAGCAGCGGCTTTTTGGACAAGATCACGCCGTGATAGGCTTCCAGAGCCCCGGCTAAGCAATTTTACCGGGTCGCCCGGTTCTTTTTTTAACCAGCCCGGTTCTTTTTACACTTCCAGCTGGAGCTCAGCATCGTGTAAAACATAAACCAAACGATGAAATTGGTTATTTCTTCATGTATAATGATCAACTCGATACTCCCTAGCCCCCAACAGCCTTTTTTTTCATAACACTTTAACCAGAGTGACGGGAGAGCGGCATTTCAGAAAACGTGCTTATCTCGGCGAGAAAAAGCGATTTCGGCAATAAAATTTAAAACGCGTGTAAAACATAAACCAAACGATGAAATTGGTTATTTCTTCATGTATAATGATCAACTCGATACTCCCTAGCCCCCAACAGCCTTTTTTTTCATAACACTTTAACCAGAGTGACGGGAGAGCGGCATTTCAGAAAACGTGCTTATCTCGGCGAGAAAAAGCGATTTCGGCAATAAAATTTAAAACGCGTGTAAAACATAAACCAAACGATGAAATTGGTTATTTCTTCATGTATAATGATCAACTCGATACTCCCTAGCCCCCAACAGCCTTTTTTTTCATAACACTTTAACCAGAGTGACGGGAGAGCGGCATTTCAGAAAACGTGCTTATCTCGGCGAGAAAAAGCGATTTCGGCAATAAAATTTAAAACGCGTGTAAAACATAAACCAAACGATGTAATTGGTTATTTCTTCATGTATAATGATCAACTCGATACTCCCTAGCCCCCAACAGCCTTTTTTTTCATAACACTTTAACCAGAGTGACGGGAGAGCGGCATTTCAGAAAACGTGCTTATCTCGGCGAGAAAAAGCGATTTCGGCAATAAAATTTAAAACGCGTGTAAAACATAAACCAAACGATGAAATTGGTTATTTCTTCATGTATAATGATCAACTCGATACTCCCTAGCCCCCAACAGCCTTTTTTTTCATAACACTTTAACCAGAGTGACGGGAGAGCGGCATTTCAGAAAACGTGCTTATCTCGGCGAGAAAAAGCGATTTCGGCAATAAAATTTAAAACGCGTGTAAAACATAAACCAAACGATGAAATTGGTTATTTCTTCATGTATAATGATCAACTCGATACTCCCTAGCCCCCAACAGCCTTTTTTTTCATAACACTTTAACCAGAGTGACGTGACGGGAGAGCGGCATTTCAGAAAACGTGCTTATCTCGGCGAGAAAAAGCGATTTCGGCAATAAAATTTAAAACGCGTGTAAAACATAAACCAAACGATGAAATTGGTTATTTCTTCATGTATAATGATCAACTCGATACTCCCTAGCCCCCAACAGCCTTTTTTTTCATAACACTTTAACCAGAGTGACGGGAGAGCGGCATTTCAGAAAACGTGCTTATCTCGGCGAGAAAAAGCGATTTCGGCAATAAAATTTAAAACGCGTGTAAAACATAAACCAAACGATGAAATTGGTTATTTCTTCATGTATAATGATCAACTCGATACTCCCTAGCCCCCAACAGCCTTTTTTTTCATAACACTTTAACCAGAGTGACGGGAGAGCGGCATTTCAGAAAACGTGCTTATCTCGGCGAGAAAAAGCGATTTCGGCAATAAAATTTAAAACGCGTGTAAAACATAAACCAAACGATGAAATTGGTTATTTCTTCATGTATAATGATCAACTCGATACTCCCTAGCCCCCAACAGCCTTTTTTTTTTCATAACACTTTAACCAGAGTGACGGGAGAGCGGCATTTCAGAAAACGTGCTTATCTCGGCGAGAAAAAGCGATTTCGGCAATAAAATTTAAAACGCGTGTAAAACATAAACCAAACGATGAAATTGGTTATTTCTTCATGTATAATGATCAACTCGATACTCCCTAGCCCCCAACAGCCTTTTTTTTCATAACACTTTAACCAGAGTGACGGGAGAGCGGCATTTCAGAAAACGTGCTTATCTCGGCGAGAAAAAGCGATTTCGGCAATAAAATTTAAAACGCGTGTAAAACATAAACCAAACGATGAAATTGGTTGTTTCTTCATGTATAATGATCAACTCGAGTCGAGCTCCAGGGAGAGAGGCTGATTTTTCGCTTTTTGAGGCCGACCGACGAACCGGCGCGGGGCGGACTCAAAAGCCCGCAGAGCCGTAGGCACTTAGAAAAGTTTCGCCTTTGGCTGTGAGCTCCAGGGGAGAGGCTGGTTTTGCGTTATTTTAGGCCGGCTGGAGAACCGGCGCGGGTCGGACGCACAATCCCCGCAGAGCCGTGGGCACTTAGAAAATTTTTGCCAAGTTGGCTCTGAGCGCCTGGTACCTAATATGGAAGTATAGAGGCCGACTTTCGGGCAAGATCACGCCGCGTTAGGCTTCCAGGACCCCGGCTAAGCAATTTTACCGGGCCGCCCGGTTCTTTTTTTGAACCAGCCCGGTTCTTTTTACACTTCCAGCTGGAGCTCAGCAGCGGCTTTTTGCGCAAGATCACGCCGGGTTAGGCTTCCAGGACCTCGGCTAAGCAATTCTACCGGGCCGCCCGGTTCTTTTTTTGAACCAGCCCGGTTCTTTTTACACTTCCAGCTGGAGCTCACGAGCGGAATTTTGGACAAGATCACGCCGTGTTAGGCTTCCAGAGCCCCGGCTAAGCAATTTTACCGGCCCGCCCGGTTCTTTTTTTTAACCAGCCCGGTTCTTTTTACACTTCCAGCTGGAGCTCAGCAGCGGGTTTTTGGACAAGATCACGCCGTGTTAGGCTTCCAGAGCCCCGGCTAAGCAATTTTACAGGGTCGCCCGGTTCTTTTTTTTAACCAGCCCGGTTTTTTTTACACTTCCAGCTGGAGCTCAGCAGCGGCTTTTTGCACAGTATCACGCCGGGTTAGGCTTCCAGAGCCCCGGCTAAGCAATTTTACCGGGCCGCCCGGTTCTTTTTTTTAACCAGCCCGGTTCTTTTTACACTTCCAGCTGGAGCTCAGCAGCGGCTTTTTGGACAAGATCACGCCGTGTTAGGCTTCCAGAGCCCCGGCTAAGCAATTTTACCGGGTCGCCCGGTTCTTTTTTTTAACCAGCCCGGTTCTTTTTACACTTCCAGCTGGAGCTCAGCAGCGGCTTTTTGGACAAGATCACGCCGTGATAGGCTTCCAGAGCCCCGGCTAAGCAATTTTACCGGGTCGCCCGGTTCTTTTTTTAACCAGCCCGGTTCTTTTTACACTTCCAGCTGGAGCTCAGCATCGTGTAAAACATAAACCAAACGATGAAATTGGTTATTTCTTCATGTATAATGATCAACTCGATACTCCCTAGCCCCCAACAGCCTTTTTTTTCATAACACTTTAACCAGAGTGACGGGAGAGCGGCATTTCAGAAAACGTGCTTATCTCGGCGAGAAAAAGCGATTTCGGCAATAAAATTTAAAACGCGTGTAAAACATAAACCAAACGATGAAATTGGTTATTTCTTCATGTATAATGATCAACTCGATACTCCCTAGCCCCTAACAGCCTTTTTTTTCATAACACTTTAACCAGAGTGACGGGAGAGCGGCATTTCAGAAAACGTGCTTATCTCGGCGAGAAAAAGCGATTTCGGCAATAAAATTTAAAACGCGTGTAAAACATAAACCAAACGATGAAATTGGTTATTTCTTCATGTATAATGATCAACTCGATACTCCCTAGCCCCCAACAGCCTTTTTTTTCATAACACTTTAACCAGAGTGACGGGAGAGCGGCATTTCAGAAAACGTGCTTATCTCGGCGAGAAAAAGCGATTTCGGCAATAAAATTTAAAACGCGTGTAAAACATAAACCAAACGATGAAATTGGTTATTTCTTCATGTATAATGATCAACTCGATACTCCCTAGCCCCCAACAGCCTTTTTTTTCATAACACTTTAACCAGAGTGACGGGAGAGCGGCATTTCAGAAAACGTGCTTATCTCGGCGAGAAAAAGCGATTTCGGCAATAAAATTTAAAACGCGTGTAAAACATAAACCAAACGATGAAATTGGTTATTTCTTCATGTATAATGATCAACTCGATACTCCCTAGCCCCCAACAGCCTTTTTTTTCATAACACTTTAACCAGAGTGACGGGAGAGCGGCATTTCAGAAAACGTGCTTATCTCGGCGAGAAAAAGCGATTTCGGCAATAAAATTTAAAACGCGTGTAAAACATAAACCAAACGATGAAATTGGTTATTTCTTCATGTATAATGATCAACTCGATACTCCCTAGCCCCCAACAGCCTTTTTTTTCATAACACTTTAACCAGACGTGACGGGAGAGCGGCATTTCAGAAAACGTGCTTATCTCGGCGAGAAAAAGCGATTTCGGCAATAAAATTTAAAACGCGTGTAAAACATAAACCAAACGATGAAATTGGTTATTTCTTCATGTATAATGATCAACTCGATACTCCCTAGCCCCCAACAGCCTTTTTTTTCATAACACTTTAACCAGAGTGACGGGAGAGCGGCATTTCAGAAAACGTGCTTATCTCGGCGAGAAAAAGCGATTTCGGCAATAAAATTTAAAACGCGTGTAAAACATAAACCAAACGATGAAATTGGTTATTTCTTCATGTATAATGATCAACTCGATACTCCCTAGCCCCCAACAGCCTTTTTTTTCATAACACTTTAACCAGAGTGACGGGAGAGCGGCATTTCAGAAAACGTGCTTATCTCGGCGAGAAAAAGCGATTTCGGCAATAAAATTTAAAACGCGTGTAAAACATAAACCAAACGATGAAATTGGTTATTTCTTCATGTATAATGATCAACTCGATACTCCCTAGCCCCCAACAGCCTTTTTTTTCATAACACTTTAACCAGAGTGACGGGAGAGCGGCATTTCAGAAAACGTGCTTATCTCGGCGAGAAAAAGCGATTTCGGCAATAAAATTTAAAACGCGTGTAAAACATAAACCAAACGATGAAATTGGTTATTTCTTCATGTATAATGATCAACTCGATACTCCCTAGCCCCCAACAGCCTTTTTTTTCATAACACTTTAACCAGAGTGACGGGAGAGCGGCATTTCAGAAAACGTGCTTATCTCGGCGAGAAAAAGCGATTTCGGCAATAAAATTTAAAACGCGTGTAAAACATAAACCAAACGATGAAATTGGTTATTTCTTCATGTATAATGATCAACTCGATACTCCCTAGCCCCCAACAGCCTTTTTTTTCATAACACTTTAACCAGAGTGACGGGAGAGCGGCATTTCAGAAAACGTGCTTATCTCGGCGAGAAAAAGCGATTTCGGCAATAAAATTTAAAACGCGTGTAAAACATAAACCAAACGATGAAATTGGTTATTTCTTCATGTATAATGATCAACTCGATACTCCCTAGCCCCCAACAGCCTTTTTTTTCATAACACTTTAACCAGAGTGACGGGAGAGCGGCATTTCAGAAAACGTGCTTATCTCGGCGAGAAAAAGCGATTTCGGCAATAAAATTTAAAACGCGTGTAAAACATAAACCAAACGATGAAATTGGTTATTTCTTCATGTATAATGATCAACTCGATACTCCCTAGCCCCCAACAGCCTTTTTTTTCATAACACTTTAACCAGAGTGACGGGAGAGCGGCATTTCAGAAAACGTGCTTATCTCGGCGAGAAAAAGCGATTTCGGCAATAAAATTTAAAACGCGTGTAAAACATAAACCAAACGATGAAATTGGTTATTTCTTCATGTATAATGATCAACTCGATACTCCCTAGCCCCCAACAGCCTTTTTTTTCATAACACTTTAACCAGAGTGACGGGAGAGCGGCATTTCAGAAAACGTGCTTATCTCGGCGAGAAAAAGCGATTTCGGCAATAAAATTTAAAACGCGTGTAAAACATAAACCAAACGATGAAATTGGTTATTTCTTCATGTATAATGATCAACTCGATACTCCCTAGCCCCCAACAGCCTTTTTTTTCATAACACTTTAACCAGAGTGACGGGAGAGCGGCATTTCAGAAAACGTGCTTATCTCGGCGAGAAAAAGCGATTTCGGCAATAAAATTTAAAACGCGTGTAAAACATAAACCAAACGATGAAATTGGTTATTTCTTCATGTATAATGATCAACTCGATACTCCCTAGCCCCCAACAGCCTTTTTTTTCATAACACTTTAACCAGAGTGACGGGAGAGCGGCATTTCAGAAAACGTGCTTATCTCGGCGAGAAAAAGCGATTTCGGCAATAAAATTTAAAACGCGTGTAAAACATAAACCAAACGATGAAATTGGTTATTTCTTCATGTATAATGATCAACTCGATACTCCCTAGCCCCCAACAGCCTTTTTTTTCATAACACTTTAACCAGAGTGACGGGAGAGCGGCATTTCAGAAAACGTGCTTATCTCGGCGAGAAAAAGCGATTTCGGCAATAAAATTTAAAACGCGTGTAAAACATAAACCAAACGATGAAATTGGTTATTTCTTCATGTATAATGATCAACTCGATACTCCCTAGCCCCCAACAGCCTTTTTTTTCATAACACTTTAACCAGAGTGACGGGAGAGCGGCATTTCAGAAAACGTGCTTATCTCGGCGAGAAAAAGCGATTTCGGCAATAAAATTTAAAACGCGTGTAAAACATAAACCAAACGATGAAATTGGTTATTTCTTCATGTATAATGATCAACTCGATACTCCCTAGCCCCCAACAGCCTTTTTTTTCATAACACTTTAACCAGAGTGACGGGAGAGCGGCATTTCAGAAAACGTGCTTATCTCGGCGAGAAAAAGCGATTTCGGCAATAAAATTTAAAACGCGTGTAAAACATAAACCAAACGATGAAATTGGTTATTTCTTCATGTATAATGATCAACTCGATACTCCCTAGCCCCCAACAGCCTTTTTTTTCATAACACTTTAACCAGAGTGACGGGAGAGCGGCATTTCAGAAAACGTGCTTATCTCGGCGAGAAAAAGCGATTTCGGCAATAAAATTTAAAACGCGTGTAAAACATAAACCAAACGATGAAATTGGTTATTTCTTCATGTATAATGATCAACTCGATACTCCCTAGCCCCCAACAGCCTTTTTTTTCATAACACTTTAACCAGAGTGACGGGAGAGCGGCATTTCAGAAAACGTGCTTATCTCGGCGAGAAAAAGCGATTTCGGCAATAAAATTTAAAACGCGTGTAAAACATAAACCAAACGATGAAATTGGTTATTTCTTCATGTATAATGATCAACTCGATACTCCCTAGCCCCCAACAGCCTTTTTTTTTCATAACACTTTAACCAGAGTGACGGGAGAGCGGCATTTCAGAAAACGTGCTTATCTCGGCGAGAAAAAGCGATTTCGGCAATAAAATTTAAAACGCGTGTAAAACATAAACCAAACGATGAAATTGCTTATTTCTTCATGTATAATGATCAACTCGATACTCCCTAGCCCCCAACAGCCTTTTTTTTCATAACACTTTAACCAGAGTGACGGGAGAGCGGCATTTCAGAAAACGTGCTTATCTCGGCGAGAAAAAGCGATTTCGGCAATAAAATTTAAAACGCGTGTAAAACATAAACCAAACGATGAAATTGCTTATTTCTTCATGTATAATGATCAACTCGATACTCCCTAGCCCCCAACAGCCTTTTTTTTCATAACACTTTAACCAGAGTGACGGGAGAGCGGCATTTCAGAAAACGTGCTTATCTCGGCGAGAAAAAGCGATTTCGGCAATAAAATTTAAAACGCGTGTAAAACATAAACCAAACGATGAAATTGGTTATTTCTTCATGTATAATGATCAACTCGATACTCCCTAGCCCCCAACAGCCTTTTTTTTCATAACACTTTAACCAGAGTGACGGGAGAGCGGCATTTCAGAAAACGTGCTTATCTCGGCGAGAAAAAGCGATTTCGGCAATAAAATTTAAAACGCGTGTAAAACATAAACCAAACGATGAAATTGGTTATTTCTTCATGTATAATGATCAACTCGATACTCCCTAGCCCCCAACAGCCTTTTTTTTCATAACACTTTAACCAGAGTGACGGGAGAGCGGCATTTCAGAAAACGTGCTTATCTCGGCGAGAAAAAGCGATTTCGGCAATAAAATTTAAAACGCGTGTAAAACATAAACCAAACGATGAAATTGGTTATTTCTTCATGTATAATGATCAACTCGATACTCCCTAGCCCCCAACAGCCTTTTTTTTCATAACACTTTAACCAGAGTGACGGGAGAGCGGCATTTCAGAAAACGTGCTTATCTCGGCGAGAAAAAGCGATTTCGGCAATAAAATTTAAAACGCGTGTAAAACATAAACCAAACGATGAAATTGGTTATTTCTTCATGTATAATGATCAACTCGATACTCCCTAGCCCCCAACAGCCTTTTTTTTTCATAACACTTTAACCAGAGTGACGGGAGAGCGGCATTTCAGAAAACGTGCTTATCTCGGCGAGAAAAAGCGATTTCGGCAATAAAATTTAAAACGCGTGTAAAACATAAACCAAACGATGAAATTGCTTATTTCTTCATGTATAATGATCAACTCGACACTCCCTAGCCCCCAACAGCCTTTTTTTTCATAACACTTTAACCAGAGTGACGGGAGAGCGTCATTTCAGAAAACGTGCTTATCTTGGCGAGAAAAAGCGATTTCGGCAATAAAATTTAAAACGCGTGTAAAACATAAACCAAACGATGAAATTGGTTATTTCTTCATGTATAATGATCAACTCGATACTCCCTAGCCCCCAACAGCCTTTTTTTTCATAACACTTTAACCAGAGTGACGGGAGAGCGGCATTTCAGAAAACGTGCTTATCTCGGCGAGAAAAAGCGATTTCGGCAATAAAATTTAAAACGCGTGTAAAACATAAACCAAACGATGAAATTGCTTATTTCTTCATGTATAATGATCAACTCGATACTCCCTAGCCCCCAACAGCCTTTTTTTTCATAACACTTTAACCAGAGTGACGGGAGAGCGGCATTTCAGAAAACGTGCTTATCTCGGCGAGAAAAAGCGATTTCGGCAATAAAATTTAAAACGCGTGTAAAACATAAACCAAACGATGAAATTGGTTATTTCTTCATGTATAATGATCAACTCGATACTCCCTAGCCCCCAACAGCCTTTTTTTTCATAACACTTTAACCAGAGTGACGGGAGAGCGGCATTTCAGAAAACGTGCTTATCTCGGCGAGAAAAAGCGATTTCGGCAATAAAATTTAAAACGCGTGTAAAACATAAACCAAACGATGAAATTGGTTATTTCTTCATGTATAATGATCAACTCGATACTCCCTAGCCCCCAACAGCCTTTTTTTTCATAACACTTTAACCAGAGTGACGGGAGAGCGGCATTTCAGAAAACGTGCTTATCTCGGCGAGAAAAAGCGATTTCGGCAATAAAATTTAAAACGCGTGTAAAACATAAACCAAACGATGAAATTGGTTATTTCTTCATGTATAATGATCGACTCGATACTCCCTAGCCCCCAACAGCCTTTTTTTTCATAACACTTTAACCAGAGTGACGGGAGAGCGGCATTTCAGAAAACGTGCTTATCTTCGCGAGAAAAAGCGATTTCGGCAATAAAATTTAAAACGCGTGTAAAACATAAACCAAACGATGAAATTGGTTATTTCTTCATGTATAATGATCAACTCGATACTCCCTAGCCCCCAACAGCCTTTTTTTTCATAACACTTTAACCAGAGTGACCGGAGAGCGGCATTTCAGAAAACGTGCTTATCTCGGCGAGAAAAAGCGATTTCGGCAATAAAATTTAAAACGCGTGTAAAACATAAACCAAACGATGAAATTGGTTATTTCTTCATGTATAATGATCAACTCGATACTCCCTAGCCCCCAACAGCCTTTTTTTTCATAACACTTTAACCAGAGTGACGGGAGAGCGGCATTTCAGAAAACGTGCTTATCTCGGCGAGAAAAAGCGATTTCGGCAATAAAATTTAAAACGCGTGTAAAACATAAACCAAACGATGAAATTGGTTATTTCTTCATGTATAATGATCAACTCGATACTCCCTAGCCCCCAACAGCCTTTTTTTTCATAACACTTTAACCAGAGTGACGGGAGAGCGGCATTTCAGAAAACGTGCTTATCTCGGCGAGAAAAAGCGATTTCGGCAATAAAATTTAAAACGCGTGTAAAACATAAACCAAACGATGAAATTGGTTATTTCTTCATGTATAATGATCAACTCGATATTCCCTAGCCCCCAACAGCCTTTTTTTTCATAACACTTTAACCAGAGTGACGGGAGAGCGGCATTTCAGAAAACGTGCTTATCTCGGCGAGAAAAAGCGATTTCGGCAATAAAATTTAAAACGCGTGTAAAACATAAACCAAACGATGAAATTGCTTATTTCTTCATGTATAATGATCAACTCGATACTCCCTAGCCCCCAACAGCCTTTTTTTTCATAACACTTTAACCAGAGTGACGGGAGAGCGGCATTTCAGAAAACGTGCTTATCTCGGCGAGAAAAAGCGATTTCGGCAATAAAATTTAAAACGCGTGTAAAACATAAACCAAACGATGAAATTGGTTGTTTCTCCATGTATAATGATCAACTCGATACTCCCTAGCCCCCAACAGCCTTTTTTTTCATAACACTTTAACCAGAGTGACGGGAGAGCGGCATTTCAGAAAACGTGCTTATCTCGGCGAGAAAAAGCGATTTCGGCAATAAAATTTAAAACGCGTGTAAAACATAAACCAAACGATGAAATTGGTTATTTCTTCATGTATAATGATCAACTCGATACTCCCTAGCCCCCAACAGCCTTTTTTTTCATAACACTTTAACCAGAGTGACGGGAGAGCGGCATTTCAGAAAATGTGCTTATCTCGCCGAGAAAAAGCGATTTCGGCAATAAAATTTAAAACGCGTGTAAAACATAAACCAAACGATGAAATTGGTTATTTATTCATGTATAATGATCAACTCGATACTCCCTAGCCCCCAACAGCCTTTTTTTTCATAACACTTTAACCAGAGTGACGGGAGAGCGGCATTTCAGAAAACGTGCTTATCTCGGCGAGAAAAAGCGATTTCGGCAATAAAATTTAAAACGCGTGTAAAACATAAACCAAACGAAGAAATTTGTTATTTCTTCATGTATAATGATCAACTCGATACTCCCTAGCCCCCAACAGCCTTTTTTTTCATAACACTTTAACCAGAGTGACGGGAGAGCGGCATTTCAGAAAACGTGCTTATCTCGGCGAGAAAAAGCGATTTCGGCAATAAAATTTAAAACGCGTGTAAAACATAAACCAAACGATGAAATTGGTTATTTCTTCATGTATAATGATCAACTCGATACTCCCTAGCCCCCAACAGCCTTTTTTTTCATAACACTTTAACCAGAGTGACGGGAGAGCGGCATTTCAGAAAACGTGCTTATCTCGGCGAGAAAAAGCGATTTCGGCAATAAAATTTAAAACGCGTGTAAAACATAAACCAAACGATGAAATTGGTTATTTCTTCATGTATAATGATCAACTCGATACTCCCTAGCCCCCAACAGCCTTTTTTTCATAACACTTTAACCAGAGTGACGGGAGAGCGGCATTTCAGAAAACGTGCTTATCTCGGCGAGAAAAAGCGATTTCGGCAATAAAATTTAAAACGCGTGTAAAACATAAACCAAACGATGAAATTGGTTATTTCTTCATGTATAATGATCAACTCGATACTCCCTAGCCCCCAACAGCCTTTTTTTTCATAACACTTTAACCAGAGTGACGGGAGAGCGGCATTTCAGAAAACGTGCTTATCTCGGCGAGAAAAAGCGATTTCGGCAATAAAATTTAAAACGCGTGTAAAACATAAACCAAACGATGAAATTGGTTATTTCTTCATGTATAATGATCAACTCGATACTCCCTAGCCCCCAACAGCCTTTTTTTTCATAACACTTTAACCAGAGTGACGGGAGAGCGGCATTTCAGAAAACGTGCTTATCTCGGCGAGAAAAAGCGATTTCGGCAATAAAATTTAAAACGCGTGTAAAACATAAACCAAACGATGAAATTGGTTATTTCTTCATGTATAATGATCAACTCGATACTCCCTAGCCCCCAACAGCCATTTTTTTCATAACACTTTAACCAGAGTGACGGGAGAGCGGCATTTCAGAAAACGTGCTTATCTCGGCGAGAAAAAGCGATTTCGGCAATAAAATTTAAAACGCATGTAAAACATAAACCAAACGATGAAATTGGTTATTTCTTCATGTATAAAGATCAACTCGATACTCCCTAGCCCCCAACAGCCTTTTTTTTTCATAACACTTTAACCAGAGTGACGGGAGAGCGGCATTTCAGAAAACGTGCTTATCTCGGCGAGAAAAAGCGATTTCGGCAATAAAATTTAAAACGCGTGTAAAACATAAACCAAACGATGAAATTGGTTATTTCTTCATGTATAATGATCAACTCGATACTCCCCAGCCCCCAACAGCCTTTTTTTTCATAACACTTTAACCAGAGTGACGGGAGAGCGGCATTTCAGAAAACGTGCTTATCTCGGCGAGAAAAAGCGATTTCGGCAATAAAATTTAAAACGCGTGTAAAACATAAACCAAACAATGAAATTGGTTATTTCTTCATGTATAATGATCAACTCGATACTCCCTAGCCCCCAACAGCCTTTTTTTCCATAACACTTTAACCAGAGTGACGGGAGAGCGGCATTTCAGAAAACGTGCTTATCTCGGCGAGAAAAAGCGATTTCGGCAATAAAATTTAAAACGCGTGTAAAACATAAACCAAACGATGAAATTGGTTATTTCTTCATGTATAATGATCAACTCGAGTCGAGCTCCAGGGAGAGAGGCTGATGTTTCGCTTTTTGAGGCCGACCGACGAACCGGCGCGGGGCGGACTCAAAAGCCCGCAGAGCCGTAGGCACTTAGAAAAGTTTCGCCTTTGGCTGTGAGCTCCAGGGGGAGAGGCTGGTTTTGCGTTATTTTAGGCCGGCTGGAGAACCGGCGCGGGTCGGACGCACAATCCCCGCAGAGCCGTGGGCACTCAGAATATTTTTGCCAAGTTGACTCTGAGCGCCTGGTACCTAATATGGAAGTATAGAGGCCGACTTTCGGGCAAGATCACGCCGCGTTAGGCTTCCAGGACCCCGGCTAAGCAATTTTACCGGGCCGCCCGGTTCTTTTTTTGAACCAGCCCGGTTCTTTTTACACTTCCAGCTGGAGCTCAGCAGCGGCTTTTTGTGCAAGATCACGCCGGGTTAGGCTTCCAGGACCTCGGCTAAGCAATTCTACCGGGCCGCCCGGTTCTTTTTTTGAACCAGCCCGGTTCTTTTTACACTTCCAGCTGGAGCTCACGAGCGGCTTTTTGGACAAGATCACGCCGTGTTAGGCTTCCAGAGCCCCGGCTAAGCAATTTTACCGGCCCGCCCGGTTCTTTTTTTTAACCAGCCCGGTTCTTTTTACACTTCCAGCTGGAGCTCAGCAGCGGGTTTTTGGACAAGATCACGCCGTGTTAGGCTTCCAGAGCCCCGGCTAAGCAATTTTACAGGGTCGCCCGGTTCTTTTTTTTAACCAGCCCGGTTTTTTTTTTACACTTCCAGCTGGAGCTCAGCAGCGGCTTTTTGCACAGTATCACGCCGGGTTAGGCTTCCAGAGCCCCGGCTAAGCAATTTTACCGGGCCGCCCGGTTCTTTTTTTAAACCAGCCCGGTTCTTTTTACACTTCCAGCTGGAGCTCAGCAGCGGCTTTTTGGACAAGATCACGCCGTGTTAGGCTTCCAGAGCCCCGGCTAAGCAATTTTACCGGGTCGCCCGGTTCTTTTTTTTAACCAGCCCGGTTCTTTTTACACTTCCAGCTGGAGCTCAGCAGCGGCTTTTTGGACAAGATCACGCCGTGTTAGGCTTCCAGAGCCCCGGCTAAGCAATTTTACCGGGTCGCCCGGTTCTTTTTTTAACCAGCCCGGTTCTTTTTACACTTCCAGCTGGAGCTCAGCATCGTGTAAAACATAAACCAAACGATGAAATTGGTTATTTCTTCATGTATAATGATCAACTCGATACTCCCTAGCCCCCAACAGCCTTTTTTTTCATAACACTTTAACCAGAGTGACGGGAGAGCGGCATTTCAGAAAACGTGCTTATCTCGGCGAGAAAAAGCGATTTCGGCAATAAAATTTAAAACGCGTGTAAAACATAAACCAAACGATGAAATTGGTTATTTCTTCATGTATAATGATCAACTCGATATTCCCTAGCCCCCAACAGCCTTTTTTTTCATAACACTTTAACCAGAGTGACGGGAGAGCGGCATTTCAGAAAACGTGCTTATCTCGGCGAGAAAAAGCGATTTCGGCAATAAAATTTAAAACGCGTGTAAAACATAAACCAAACGATGAAATTGCTTATTTCTTCATGTATAATGATCAACTCGATACTCCCTAGCCCCCAACAGCCTTTTTTTTCATAACACTTTAACCAGAGTGACGGGAGAGCGGCATTTCAGAAAACGTGCTTATCTCGGCGAGAAAAAGCGATTTCGGCAATAAAATTTAAAACGCGTGTAAAACATAAACCAAACGATGAAATTGGTTGTTTCTCCATGTATAATGATCAACTCGATACTCCCTAGCCCCCAACAGCCTTTTTTTTCATAACACTTTAACCAGAGTGACGGGAGAGCGGCATTTCAGAAAACGTGCTCATCTCGGCGAGAAAAAGCGATTTCGGCAATAAAATTTAAAACGCGTGTAAAACATAAACCAAACGATGAAATTGGTTATTTCTTCATGTATAATGATCAACTCGATACTCCCTAGCCCCCAACAGCCTTTTTTTTCATAACACTTTAACCAGAGTGACGGGAGAGCGGCATTTCAGAAAATGTGCTTATCTCGGCGAGAAAAAGCGATTTCGGCAATAAAATTTAAAACGCGTGTAAAACATAAACCAAACGATGAAATTGGTTATTTCTTCATGTATAATGATCAACTCGATACTCCCTAGCCCCCAACAGCCTTTTTTTTCATAACACTTTAACCAGAGTGACGGGAGAGCGGCATTTCAGAAAACGTGCTTATCTCGGCGAGAAAAAGCGATTTCGGCAATAAAATTTAAAACGCGTGTAAAACATAAACCAAACGATGAAATTGGCTATTTCTTCATGTATAATGATCAACTCGATACTCCCTAGCCCCCAACAGCCTTTTTTTTCATAACACTTTAACCAGAGTGACGGGAGAGCGGCATTTCAGAAAACGTGCTTATCTCGGCGAGAAAAAGCGATTTCGGCAATAAAATTTAAAACGCGTGTAAAACATAAACCAAACGATGAAATTGGTTATTTCTTCATGTATAATGATCAACTCGAGTCGAGCTCCAGGGAGAGAGGCTGATGTTTCGCTTTTTGAGGCCGACCGACGAACCGGCGCGGGGCGGACTCAAAAGCCCGCAGAGCCGTAGGCACTTAGAAAAGTTTCGCCTTTGGCTGTGAGCTCCAGGGGGAGAGGCTGGTTTTGCGTTATTTTAGGCCGGCTGGAGAACCGGCGCGGGTCGGACGCACAATCCCCGCAGAGCCGTGGGCACTCAGAAAATTTTTGCCAAGTTGACTCTGAGCGCCTGGTACCTAATATGGAAGTATAGAGGCCGACTTTCGGGCAAGATCACGCCGCGTTAGGCTTCCAGGACCCCGGCTAAGCAATTTTACCGGGCCGCCCGGTTCTTTTTTTGAACCAGCCCGGTTCTTTTTACACTTCCAGCTGGAGCTCAGCAGCGGCTTTTTGCGCAAGATCACGCCGGGTTAGGCTTCCAGGACCTCGGCTAAGCAATTCTACCGGGCCGCCCGGTTCTTTTTTTGAACCAGCCCGGTTCTTTTTACACTTCCAGCTGGAGCTCACGAGCGGCTTTTTGGACAAGATCACGCCGTGTTAGGCTTCCAGAGCCCCGGCTAAGCAATTTTACCGGCCCGCCCGGTTCTTTTTTTTAACCAGCCCGGTTCTTTTTACACTTCCAGCTGGAGCTCAGCAGCGGGTTTTTGGACAAGATCACGCCGTGTTAGGCTTCCAGAGCCCCGGCTAAGCAATTTTACAGGGTCGCCCGGTTCTTTTTTTTAACCAGCCCGGTTTTTTTTTTACACTTCCAGCTGGAGCTCAGCAGCGGCTTTTTGCACAGTATCACGCCGGGTTAGGCTTCCAGAGCCCCGGCTAAGCAATTTTACCGGGCCGCCCGGTTCTTTTTTTAAACCAGCCCGGTTCTTTTTACACTTCCAGCTGGAGCTCAGCAGCGGCTTTTTGGACAAGATCACGCCGTGTTAGGCTTCCAGAGCCCCGGCTAAGCAATTTTACCGGGTCGCCCGGTTCTTTTTTTTAACCAGCCCGGTTCTTTTTACACTTCCAGCTGGAGCTCAGCAGCGGCTTTTTGGACAAGATCACGCCGTGTTAGGCTTCCAGAGCCCCGGCTAAGCAATTTTACCGGGTCGCCCGGTTCTTTTTTTAACCAGCCCGGTTCTTTTTACACTTCCAGCTGGAGCTCAGCATCGTGTAAAACATAAACCAAACGATGAAATTGGTTATTTCTTCATGTATAATGATCAACTCGATACTCCCTAGCCCCCAACAGCCTTTTTTTTCATAACACTTTAACCAGAGTGACGGGAGAGTGGCATTTCAGAAAACGTGCTTATCTCGGCGAGAAAAAGCGATTTCGGCAATAAAATTTAAAACGCGTGTAAAACATAAATCAAACGATGAAATTGGTTATTTCTTCATGTATAATGATCAACTCGATACTCCCTAGCCCCCAACAGCCTTTTTTTTCATAACACTTTAACCAGAGTGACGGGAGAGCGGCATTTCAGAAAACGTGCTTATCTCGGCGAGAAAAAGCGATTTCGGCAATAAAATTTAAAACGCGTGTAAAACATAAACCAAACGATGAAATTGGTTATTTCTTCATGTATAATGATCAACTCGATACTCCCTAGCCCCCAACAGCCTTTTTTTTCATAACACTTTAACCAGAGTGACGGGAGAGCGGCATTTCAGAAAACGTGCTTATCTCGGCGAGAAAAAGCGATTTCGGCAATAAAATTTAAAACGCGTGTAAAACATAAACCAAACGATGAAATTGGTTATTTCTTCATGTATAATGATCAACTCGATATTCCCTAGCCCCCAACAGCCTTTTTTTTCATAACACTTTAACCAGAGTGACGGGAGAGCGGCATTTCAGAAAACGTGCTTATCTCGGCGAGAAAAAGCGATTTCGGCAATAAAATTTAAAACGCGTGTAAAACATAAACCAAACGATGAAATTGCTTATTTCTTCATGTATAATGATCAACTCGATACTCCCTAGCCCCCAACAGCCTTTTTTTTCATAACACTTTAACCAGAGTGACGGGAGAGCGGCATTTCAGAAAACGTGCTTATCTCGGCGAGAAAAAGCGATTTCGGCAATAAAATTTAAAACGCGTGTAAAACATAAACCAAACGATGAAATTGGTTGTTTCTCCATGTATAATGATCAACTCGATACTCCCTAGCCCCCAACAGCCTTTTTTTTCATAACACTTTAACCAGAGTGACGGGAGAGCGGCATTTCAGAAAACGTGCTTATCTCGGCGAGAAAAAGCGATTTCGGCAATAAAATTTAAAACGCGTGTAAAACATAAACCAAACGATGAAATTGGTTATTTCTTCATGTATAATGATCAACTCGATACTCACTAGCCCCCAACAGCCTTTTTTTTCATAACACTTTAACCAGAGTGACGGGAGAGCGGCATTTCAGAAAACGTGCTTATCTCGGCGAGAAAAAGCGATTTCGGCAATAAAATTTTAAACGCGTGTAAAACATAAACCAAACGATGAAATTGGTTATTTCTTCATGTATAATGAGCAACTCGATACTCCCTAGCCCCCAACAGCCTTTTTTTTCATAACATTTTAACCAGAGTGACGGGAGAGCGGCATTTCAGAAAACGTGCTTATCTCGGCGAGAAAAAGCGATTTCGGCAATAAAATTTAAAACGCGTGTAAAACATAAACCAAACGATGAAATTGGTTATTTCTTCATGTATAATGATCAACTCGATACTCCCTAGCCCCCAACAGCCTTTTTTTTCATAACACTTTAACCAGAGTGACGGGAGAGCGGCATTTCAGAAAACGTGCTTATCTCGGCGAGAAAAAGCGATTTCGGCAATAAAATTTAAAACGCGTGTAAAACATAAACCAAACGATGAAATTGGTTATTTCTTCATGTATAATGATCAACTCGATACTCCCTAGCCCCCAACAGCCTTTTTTTTCATAACACTTTAACCAGAGTGACGGGAGAGCGGCATTTCAGAAAACGTGCTTATCTCGGCGAGAAAAAGCGATTTCGGCAATAAAATTTAAAACGCGTGTAAAACATAAACCAAACGATGAAATTGGTTATTTCTTCATGTATAATGATCAACTCGATACTCCCTAGCCCCCAACAGCCTTTTTTTTCATAACACTTTAACCAGAGTGACGGGAGAGCGGCATTTCAGAAAACGTGCTTATCTCGGCGAGAAAAAGCGATTTCGGCAATAAAATTTAAAACGCGTGTAAAACATAAACCAAACGATGAAATTGGTTATTTCTTCATGTATAATGATCAACTCGATACTCCCTAGCCCCCAACAGCCTTTTTTTTCATAACACTTTAACCAGAGTGACGGGAGAGCGGCATTTCAGAAAACGTGCTTATCTCGGCGAGAAAAAGCGATTTCGGCAATAAAATTTAAAACGCGTGTAAAACATAAACCAAACGATGAAATTGGTTATTTCTTCATGTATAATGATCAACTCGATACTCCCTAGCCCCCAACAGCCTTTTTTTTCATAACACTTTAACCAGAGTGACGGGAGAGCGGCATTTCAGAAAACGTGCTTATCTCGGCGAGAAAAAGCGATTTCGGCAATAAAATTTAAAACGCGTGTAAAACATAAACCAAACGATGAAATTGCTTATTTCTTCATGTATAATGATCAACTCGATACTCCCTAGCCCCCAACAGCCTTTTTTTTCATAACACTTTAACCAGAGTGACGGGAGAGCGGCATTTCAGAAAACGTGCTTATCTCGGCGAGAAAAAGCGATTTCGGCAATACAATTTAAAACGCGTGTAAAACATAAACCAAACGATGAAATTGCTTATTTCTTCATGTATAATGATCAACTCGATACTCCCTAGCCCCCAACAGCCTTTTTTTTCATAACACTTTAACCAGAGTGACGGGAGAGCGGCATTTCAGAAAACGTGCTTATCTCGGCGAGAAAAAGCGATTTCGGCAATAAAATTTAAAACGCGTGTAAAACATAAACCAAACGATGAAATTGGTTATTTCTTCATGTATAATGATCAACTCGAGTCGAGCTCCAGGGAGAGAGGCTGATGTTTCGCTTTTTGAGGCCGACCGACGAACCGGCGCGGGGCGGACTCAAAAGCCCGCAGAGCCGTAGGCACTTAGAAAAGTTTCGCCTTTGGCTGTGAGCTCCAGGGGGAGAGGCTGGTTTTGCGTTATTTTAGGCCGGCTGGAGAACCGGCGCGGGTCGGACGCACAATCCCCGCAGAGCCGTGGGCACTCAGAATATTTTTGCCAAGTTGACTCTGAGCGCCTGGTACCTAATATGGAAGTATAGAGGCCGACTTTCGGGCAAGATCACGCCGCGTTAGGCTTCCAGGACCCCGGCTAAGCAATTTTACCGGGCCGCCCGGTTCTTTTTTTGAACCAGCCCGGTTCTTTTTACACTTCCAGCTGGAGCTCAGCAGCGGCTTTTTGCGCAAGATCACGCCGGGTTAGGCTTCCAGGACCTCGGCTAAGCAATTCTACCGGGCCGCCCGGTTCTTTTTTTGAACCAGCCCGGTTCTTTTTACACTTCCAGCTGGAGCTCACGAGCGGCTTTTTGGACAAGATCACGCCGTGTTAGGCTTCCAGAGCCCCGGCTAAGCAATTTTACCGGCCCGCCCGGTTCTTTTTTTTAACCAGCCCGGTTCTTTTTACACTTCCAGCTGGAGCTCAGCAGCGGGTTTTTGGACAAGATCACGCCGTG
>NW_028232547.1:12500-29705 GCF_054491065.1 Syngnathus leptorhynchus | reverse complement strand
GGCAGGGAGGGTGCTGGAGCTCCACACTTCCATAGGCAGGGAGGGTGCTGGAGCTCCACACTTCCATAGGCAGGGAGGGTGCTGGAGCTCCACACTTCCATAGGCAGGGAGGGTGCTGGAGCTCCACACTTCCATAGGCAGGGAGGGTGCTGGAGCATCCACACTTCCATAGGCAGGGAGGGTGCTGGAGCTCCACACTTCCATAGGCAGGGAGGGTGCTGGAGCTCCACACTTCCATAGGCAGGGAGGGTGCTGGAGCTCCACACTTCCATAGGCAGGGAGGGTGCTGGAGCTCCACACTTCCATAGGCAGGGAGGGTGCTGGAGCTCCACACTTCCATAGGCAGGGAGGGTGCTGGAGCTCCACACTTCCATAGGCAGGGAGGGTGCTGGAGCTCCACACTTCCATAGGCAGGGAGGGTGCTGGAGCTCCACACTTCCATAGGCAGGGAGGGTGCTGGAGCTCCACACTTCCATAGGCAGGGAGGGTGCTGGAGCTCCACACTTCCATAGGCAGGGAGGGTGCTGGAGCTCCACACTTCCATAGGCAGGGAGGGTGCTGGAGCTCCACACTTCCATAGGCAGGGAGGGTGCTGGAGCTCCACACTTCCATAGGCAGGGAGGGTGCTGGAGCTCCACACTTCCATAGGCAGGGAGGGTGCTGGAGCTCCACACTTCCATAGGCAGGGAGGGTGCTGGAGCTCCACACTTCCATAGGCAGGGAGGGTGCTGGAGCTCCACACTTCCATAGGCAGGGAGGGTGCTGGAGCTCCACACTTCCATAGGCAGGGAGGGTGCTGGAGCTCCACACTTCCATAGGCAGGGAGGGTGCTGGAGCTCCACACTTCCATAGGCAGGGAGGGTGCTGGAGCTCCACACTTCCATAGGCAGGGAGGGTGCTGGAGCTCCACACTTCCATAGGCAGGGAGGGTGCTGGAGCTCCACACTTCCATAGGCAGGGAGGGTGCTGGAGCTCCACACTTCCATAGGCAGGGAGGGTGCTGGAGCTCCACACTTCCATAGGCAGGGAGGGTGCTGGAGCTCCACACTTCCATAGGCAGGGAGGGTGCTGGAGCTCCACACTTCCATAGGCAGGGAGGGTGCTGGAGCTCCACACTTCCATAGGCAGGGAGGGTGCTGGAGCTCCACACTTCCATAGGCAGGGAGGGTGCTGGAGCTCCACACTTCCATAGGCAGGGAGGGTGCTGGAGCTCCACACTTCCATAGGCAGGGAGGGTGCTGGAGCTCCACACTTCCATAGGCAGGGAGGGTGCTGGAGCTCCACACTTCCATAGGCAGGGAGGGTGCTGGAGCTCCACACTTCCATAGGCAGGGAGGGTGCTGGAGCTCCACACTTCCATAGGCAGGGAGGGTGCTGGAGCTCCACACTTCCATAGGCAGGGAGGGTGCTGGAGCTCCACACTTCCATAGGCAGGGAGGGTGCTGGAGCTCCACACTTCCATAGGCAGGGAGGGTGCTGGAGCTCCACACTTCCATAGGCAGGGAGGGTGCTGGAGCTCCACACTTCCATAGGCAGGGAGGGTGCTGGAGCTCCACACTTCCATAGGCAGGGAGGGTGCTGGAGCTCCACACTTCCATAGGCAGGGAGGGTGCTGGAGCTCCACACTTCCATAGGCAGGGAGGGTGCTGGAGCTCCACACTTCCATAGGCAGGGAGGGTGCTGGAGCTCCACACTTCCATAGGCAGGGAGGGTGCTGGAGCTCCACACTTCCATAGGCAGGGAGGGTGCTGGAGCTCCACACTTCCATAGGCAGGGAGGGTGCTGGAGCTCCACACTTCCATAGGCAGGGAGGGTGCTGGAGCTCCACACTTCCATAGGCAGGGAGGGTGCTGGAGCTCCACACTTCCATAGGCAGGGAGGGTGCTGGAGCTCCACACTTCCATAGGCAGGGAGGGTGCTGGAGCTCCACACTTCCATAGGCAGGGAGGGTGCTGGAGCTCCACACTTCCATAGGCAGGGAGGGTGCTGGAGCTCCACACTTCCATAGGCAGGGAGGGTGCTGGAGCTCCACACTTCCATAGGCAGGGAGGGTGCTGGAGCTCCACACTTCCATAGGCAGGGAGGGTGCTGGAGCTCCACACTTCCATAGGCAGGGAGGGTGCTGGAGCTCCACACTTCCATAGGCAGGGAGGGTGCTGGAGCTCCACACTTCCATAGGCAGGGAGGGTGCTGGAGCTCCACACTTCCATAGGCAGGGAGGGTGCTGGAGCTCCACACTTCCATAGGCAGGGAGGGTGCTGGAGCTCCACACTTCCATAGGCAGGGAGGGTGCTGGAGCTCCACACTTCCATAGGCAGGGAGGGTGCTGGAGCTCCACACTTCCATAGGCAGGGAGGGTGCTGGAGCTCCACACTTCCATAGGCAGGGAGGGTGCTGGAGCTCCACACTTCCATAGGCAGGGAGGGTGCTGGAGCTCCACACTTCCATAGGCAGGGAGGGTGCTGGAGCTCCACACTTCCATAGGCAGGGAGGGTGCTGGAGCTCCACACTTCCATAGGCAGGGAGGGTGCTGGAGCTCCACACTTCCATAGGCAGGGAGGGTGCTGGAGCTCCACACTTCCATAGGCAGGGAGGGTGCTGGAGCTCCACACTTCCATAGGCAGGGAGGGTGCTGGAGCTCCACACTTCCATAGGCAGGGAGGGTGCTGGAGCTCCACACTTCCATAGGCAGGGAGGGTGCTGGAGCTCCACACTTCCATAGGCAGGGAGGGTGCTGGAGCTCCACACTTCCATAGGCAGGGAGGGTGCTGGAGCTCCACACTTCCATAGGCAGGGAGGGTGCTGGAGCTCCACACTTCCATAGGCAGGGAGGGTGCTGGAGCTCCACACTTCCATAGGCAGGGAGGGTGCTGGAGCTCCACACTTCCATAGGCAGGGAGGGTGCTGGAGCTCCACACTTCCATAGGCAGGGAGGGTGCTGGAGCTCCACACTTCCATAGGCAGGGAGGGTGCTGGAGCTCCACACTTCCATAGGCAGGGAGGGTGCTGGAGCTCCACACTTCCATAGGCAGGGAGGGTGCTGGAGCTCCACACTTCCATAGGCAGGGAGGGTGCTGGAGCTCCACACTTCCATAGGCAGGGAGGGTGCTGGAGCTCCACACTTCCATAGGCAGGGAGGGTGCTGGAGCTCCACACTTCCATAGGCAGGGAGGGTGCTGGAGCTCCACACTTCCATAGGCAGGGAGGGTGCTGGAGCTCCACACTTCCATAGGCAGGGAGGGTGCTGGAGCTCCACACTTCCATAGGCAGGGAGGGTGCTGGAGCTCCACACTTCCATAGGCAGGGAGGGTGCTGGAGCTCCACACTTCCATAGGCAGGGAGGGTGCTGGAGCTCCACACTTCCATAGGCAGGGAGGGTGCTGGAGCTCCACACTTCCATAGGCAGGGAGGGTGCTGGAGCTCCACACTTCCATAGGCAGGGAGGGTGCTGGAGCTCCACACTTCCATAGGCAGGGAGGGTGCTGGAGCTCCACACTTCCATAGGCAGGGAGGGTGCTGGAGCTCCACACTTCCATAGGCAGGGAGGGTGCTGGAGCTCCACACTTCCATAGGCAGGGAGGGTGCTGGAGCTCCACACTTCCATAGGCAGGGAGGGTGCTGGAGCTCCACACTTCCATAGGCAGGGAGGGTGCTGGAGCTCCACACTTCCATAGGCAGGGAGGGTGCTGGAGCTCCACACTTCCATAGGCAGGGAGGGTGCTGGAGCTCCACACTTCCATAGGCAGGGAGGGTGCTGGAGCTCCACACTTCCATAGGCAGGGAGGGTGCTGGAGCTCCACACTTCCATAGGCAGGGAGGGTGCTGGAGCTCCACACTTCCATAGGCAGGGAGGGTGCTGGAGCTCCACACTTCCATAGGCAGGGAGGGTGCTGGAGCTCCACACTTCCATAGGCAGGGAGGGTGCTGGAGCTCCACACTTCCATAGGCAGGGAGGGTGCTGGAGCTCCACACTTCCATAGGCAGGGAGGGTGCTGGAGCTCCACACTTCCATAGGCAGGGAGGGTGCTGGAGCTCCACACTTCCATAGGCAGGGAGGGTGCTGGAGCTCCACACTTCCATAGGCAGGGAGGGTGCTGGAGCTCCACACTTCCATAGGCAGGGAGGGTGCTGGAGCTCCACACTTCCATAGGCAGGGAGGGTGCTGGAGCTCCACACTTCCATAGGCAGGGAGGGTGCTGGAGCTCCACACTTCCATAGGCAGGGAGGGTGCTGGAGCTCCACACTTCCATAGGCAGGGAGGGTGCTGGAGCTCCACACTTCCATAGGCAGGGAGGGTGCTGGAGCTCCACATCCACACTTCCAGCCACTGCATGCTGGCACTTCCACCTTGCTTGCTAAGTCGGCGTGATCTTGCCCAAAAAGTCCCTCCTCACCTCCAGCTGGAAGTGGAAAAAAATCCTCCACCTGCTTGGCCGAGGTTCTGGAAGCCAGCAGCTCGCAGAATGTTGCCAAAGTTTCACTGGAAGGAAAAGAAAAGAGAAGACCGAGTGCGCATTTCACCTACCGCCGAATGTCCACAAGAGGGAAGTGTCACTCCGTCGCAGAATCTGCGCCGACGCACTCGGCACCCTTCGAATTTATGGTGCCGGTGCGGGTGTTCTGGGTGCAAAAAGGCCGCCCAAGTGGTAGAAAAAAATCAGACTTCGTCTCTTAGGTCGAAATTAATGCCAAGTTTTGAAATGCGCTGGCAGGGGTGGACCAGGGCCCGTTAGAAGTGCTTAGCCGAGGTCCTGGAAGCCTAACCCGGCGTGATCTTGTGCAAAAAGCCGCTGCTGAGCTCCAGCTGGAAGTGTAAAAAGAACCGGGCTGGATCAAAAAAAGAACCGGGCGGCCCGTTAAAATTGCTTAGCCGAGGTCCTGGAACCCTAACCCGGCGTGATCTTGTGCAAAAAGCCGCTGCTGAGCTCCAGCTGGAAGTGTAAAAAGAACCGGGCTGGTTCAAAAAAAGAACCGGGCGACCCGTTAGAAGTGCTTAGCCGAGGTCCTGGAAGCCTAACCCGGCGTGATCTTGTGCAAAAAGCCGCTGCTGAGCTCCAGCTGGAAGTGGAAAAAGAACCGGGCTGGATCAAAAAAGAACCGGGCTGGATCAAAAAAGAACCGGGCGGCCCGTTAAAATTGCTTAGCCGAGGTCCTGGAAGCCTAACACGGCGTGATCTTGTGCAAAAAACCGCTCCCGAGCTCCAGCTGGAAGTGTAAAAAGAACCGGGCTGGATAAAAAAAGAACCGGGCTGGATCAAAAAAGAACCGGGCGACCCGTTAAAATTGCTTAGCCGAGGTCCTGGAAGCCTAACACGGCGTGATCTTGTGCAAAAAGCCGCTCCCGAGCTCCAGCTGGAAGTGTAAAAAGAACCGGGCTGGATAAAAAAAGAACCGGGCTGGATCAAAAAAGAACCGGGCGACCCGTTAAAATTGCTTAGCCGAGGTCCTGGAAGCCTAACCCGGCGTGATCTTGTGCAAATAGCCGCTGCCGAGCTCCAGCTGGAAGTGTGAAAAGAACCGGGCTGGATAAAAAAAGAACCGGGCTGGATCAAAAAAGAACCGGGCGACCCGTTAAAATTGCTTAGCCGAGGTCCTGGAAGCCTAACACGGCGTGTTCTTGTGCAAAAAGCCGCTCCCAAGCTCCAGCTGGAAGTGTAAAAAGAACCGGGCTGGATAAAAAAAAGAACCGGGCTGGATCAAAAAAGAACCGGGCGACCCGTTAAAATTGCTTAGCCGAGGTCCTGGAAGCCTAACACGGCGTGATCTTGTGCAAAAAGCCGCTCCCGAGCTCCAGCTGGAAGTGTAAAAAGAACCGGGCTGGATAAAAAAAGAACCGGGCTGGATAAAAAAAAGAACCGGGCGACCCGTTAAAATTGCTTAGCCGAGGTCCTGGAAGCCTAACACGGCGTGTTCTTGTGCAAAAAGCCGCTCCCGAGCTCCAGCTGGAAGTGTAAAAAGAACCAGGCTGGATAAAAAAAAGAACCGGGCTGGATCAAAAAAGAACCGGGCGACCCGTTAAAATTGCTTAGCCGAGGTCCTGGAAGCCTAACACGGCGTGATCTTGTGCAAAAAGCCGCTCCCGAGCTCCAGCTGGAAGTGTAAAAAGAACCGGGCTGGATAAAAAAAGAACCGGGCTGGATAAAAAAAAGAACCGGGCGACCCGTTAAAATTGCTTAGCCGAGGTCCTGGAAGCCTAACACGGCGTGTTCTTGTGCAAAAAGCCGCTCCCAAGCTCCAGCTGGAAGTGTAAAAAGAACCGGGCTGGATAAAAAAAAGAACCGGGCTGGATCAAAAAAGAACCGGGCGACCCGTTAAAATTGCTTAGCCGAGGTCCTGGAAGCCTAACACGGCGTGATCTTGTGCAAAAAGCCGCTCCCGAGCTCCAGCTGGAAGTGTAAAAAGAACCGGGCTGGATAAAAAAAGAACCGGGCTGGATAAAAAAAAGAACCGGGCGACCCGTTAAAATTGCTTAGCCGAGGTCCTGGAAGCCTAACACGGCGTGTTCTTGTGCAAAAAGCCGCTCCCGAGCTCCAGCTGGAAGTGTAAAAAGAACCAGGCTGGATAAAAAAAAGAACCGGGCTGGATCAAAAAAGAACCGGGCGACCCGTTAAAATTGCTTAGCCGAGGTCCTGGAAGCCTAACACGGCGTGATCTTGTGCAAAAAGCCGCTCCCGAGCTCCAGCTGGAAGTGTAAAAAGAACCGGGCTGGATAAAAAAAGAACCGGGCTGGATAAAAAAAAGAACCGGGCGACCCGTTAAAATTGCTTAGCCGAGGTCCTGGAAGCCTAACACGGCGTGATCTTGTGCAAAAAGCCGCTCCCGAGCTCCAGCTGGAAGTGTAAAAAGAACCAGGCTGGATAAAAAAAAGAACCGGGCTGGATCAAAAAAGAACCGGGCGACCCGTTAAAATTGCTTAGCCGAGGTCCTGGAAGCCTAACACGGCGTGTTCTTGTGCAAAAAGCCGCTCCCGAGCTCCAGCTGGAAGTGTAAAAAGAACCGGGCTGGATAAAAAAAAGAACCGGGCTGGTTCAAAAAAGAACCGGGCAACCCGTTAAAATTGCTTAGCCGAGGTCCTGGAAGCCTAACACGGCGTGTTCTTGTGCAAAAAGCCGCTCCCGAGCTCCAGCTGGAAGTGTAAAAAGAACCAGGCTGGATAAAAAAAAGAACCGGGCTGGATCAAAAAAGAACCGGGCGACCCGTTAAAATTGCTTAGCTGAGGTCCTGGAAGCCTAACACGGCGTGATCTTGTGCAAAAAGCCGCTCCCGAGCTCCAGCTGGAAGTGTAAAAAGAACCGGGCTGGATAAAAAAAAAGAACCGGGCTGGTTCAAAAAAGAACCGGGCAACCCGTTAAAATTGCTTAGCCGAGGTCCTGGAAGCCTAACCCGGCGTGATCTTGCCCGAAAGTCGGCCTCTATACTTCCATTTTAGGTACCAGGGGCTATTAGTGTACTTGGTCCCACTAGTCAGTGTACTCATCCAGTTACCCCCCGTTTTCCAAAACACCATCGGCACGTATAAGGGGGGGACTCCTGAGAGAGATGAGGTATATGGCAGCGCAACACCAATCCGCTCCGCGCTGGTTCCCATGTCGGCTACGGATGAATAAAACCAGCCTGTCCCCCCTGGAGCTCACGAGACACGGAATTTTTTCTAAGTGCCAACGGCTCTTCCGAGCAAACGTGTCCGCTCCGGCTGGTTCCCCCGTCGGCCTCGAATGACGAAAAATGCCGGTCTCCGCCCGGAGCTCATGACAAACGAAAAATTTTCTAAGTGCCAACGGCACTAGCGAGCGAATGTGTCCGCTCGGCGCTGGTTCCCGGGTCGAACCCGGAAGACGAAAAACGCCGCTCTCCGCCCGGAGCTCATGACAAACGAAAAATTTTCTAAGTGCCAACGGCACTAGCGAGCGAATGTGTCCGCTCGGCGCTGGTTCCCGGGTCGAACCCGGAAGACGAAAAACGCCGCTCTCCGCCCGGAGCTCATGACAAACGAAAAATTTTCTAAGTGCCAACGGCACTAGCGAGCGAATGTGTCCGCTCGGCGCTGGTTCCCGGGTCGAACCCGGAAGACGAAAAACGCCGCTCTCCGCCCGGAGCTCATGACAAACGAAAAATTTTCTAAGTGCCAACGGCACTAGCGAGCGAATGTGTCCGCTCGGCGCTGGTTCCCGGGTCGAACCCGGAAGACGAAAAACGCCGCTCTCCGCCCGGAGCTCATTACAAACGAAAAATTTTCTAAGTGCCAACGGCACTAGCGAGCGAATGTGTCCGCTCGGCGCTGGTTCCCGGGTCGAACCCGGAAGACGAAAAACGCCGCTCTCCGCCCGGAGCTCATGACAAACGAAAAATTTTCTAAGTGCCAACGGCACTAGCGAGCGAATGTGTCCGCTCGGCGCTGGTTCCCGGGTCGAACCCGGAAGACGAAAAACGCCGCTCTCCGCCCGGAGCTCATGACAAACGAAAAATTTTCTAAGTGCCAACGGCACTAGCGAGCGAATGTGTCCGCTCGGCGCTGGTTCCCGGGTCGAACCCGGAAGACAAAAAACGCCGGTCTCCGCCCGGAGCTCATGACAAACGAAAAATTTTCTAAGTGCCAACGGCACTAGCGAGCGAATGTGTCCGCTCGGCGCTGGTTCCCGGGTCGAACCCGGAAGACGAAAAACGCCGGTCTCCGCCCGGAGCTCATGACAAACGAAAAATTTTCTAAGTGCCAACGGCACTAGCGAGCGAATGTGTCCGCTCGGCGCTGGTTCCCGGGTCGGACCCGGAAGACGAAAAACGCCGGTCTCCGCCCGGAGCTCATGACAAACGAAATATTTTCTAAGTGCCAACGGCACTAGCGAGCGAATGTGTCCGCTCGGCGCTGGTTCCCGGGTCGAACCCGGAAGACGAAAAACGCCGGTCTCCGCCCGGAGCTCATGACAAACGAAAAATTTTCTAAGTGCCAACGGCACTTGCGAGCGAATGTGTCCGCTCGGCGCTGGTTCCCGGGTCGGACCCGGAAGACGAAAAACGCCGGTCCTCGCCTGGAGGTCCCAGCAAAATCGGCGAAAAAACGACTAAGTGTCAACTTTCGAAAAAACGGCTAAGTGTCGACTTTCGAAAAAACGGCTAAGTGTCAACTTTCGAAAAAACGGCTAAGTGTCAACTTTCGAAAAAACGACTAAGTGCCCACGGCTCTGCGGGGCTTGTGAGTCCGCCCCGCGCCGGTTCGGCGGTCGGCCTCAAAAAGCAAAAAATCAGCCTCTCTCCCTGGAGCTCACCAAAAATTTGTCGAAATTTTTCTAAGTTCTCCTCGAGGTACCAGGGGGTGAGGTACCCGGGCTAAGGTGCAGTACCTTTTTTGGTCTTCAGGTGCGCCAGAGTACAATGAAATGGTCCCAGTAGTCAGTGTACTCATCGACTTTCCCCCCGTTTTCCAAAGCACCTCGTTTACGAGTATGGAGGAGATGGTGCTGGTCTCCCCACGGCGTCGGACACGCCGTCCTCGACAGCACAAGGTCGGATAGAAGACCTGGAAAGCGCCGTGGCACGCGCTGGAGGTGGGCACTTTGGCGAAAAAACGACTAAGTGTCAACTTTCGAAAAAACGACTAAGTGTCAACTTTCGAAAAAACGGCTAAGTGTCAACTTTCGAAAAAACGACTAAGTGTCACCTCTCTGAAAAAATGGCAAAGTGTCGCCTCTCTGAAAATTTTCTAAGTGCCCACGGCTCTGCGGGCTCGTGCATCCGAGCCGCGCCGGTTCTGCAACCGGCCTAGAATGACGAAAAATAACGGTCTCCTCCTGGAGCTCAGAGCCAATTGTGGCGAAAAAGTGGCAAAGTGCCCACGGCTCTGCGGGCTCGTGCATCCGACCCGCGCCGGTTCTGCAGCCGGCCTAGAATGACGAAAAATAACGGTCTCCTCCTGGAGCTCACAGCCAACTTGGCAAAAAGTTTCTAAGTGCCCACGGCCCTGCCGAGCTTTGGCGTCCGCCCAGCGCCGGTTCCGCAGTCGGCCTCGAATGACGAAAAATAACGGTCTCCTCCTGGAGCTCACAGCCAACTTGGCAAAAAGTTTCTAAGTGCCCACGGCCCTGCCGAGCTTTGGCGTCCGCTCAGCGCCGGTTCCGCAGTCGGCCTCGAATGACGAAAAATAACGGTCTCCTCCTGGAGCTCACAGCCAACTTGGCAAAAAGTTTCTAAGTGCCCACGGCCCTGCCGAGCTTTGGCGTCCGCCCAGCGCCGGTTCCGCAGTCGGCCTCGAATGACGAAAAATAACGGTCTCCTCCTGGAGCTCACAGCCAACTTGGCAAAAAGTTTCTAAGTGCCCACGGCCCTGCCGAGCTTTGGCGTCCGCTCAGCGCCGGTTCCGCAGTCGGCCTCGAATGACGAAAAATAACGGTCTCCTCCTGGAGCTCACAGCCAACTTGGCAAAAAGTTTCTAAGTGCCCACGGCCCTGCCGAGCTTTGGCGTCCGCCCAGCGCCGGTTCCGCAGTCGGCCTCGAATGACGAAAAATAACGGTCTCCTCCTGGAGCTCACAGCCAACTTGGCAAAAAGTTTCTAAGTGCCCACGGCCCTGCCGAGCTTTGGCGTCCGCCCAGCGCCGGTTCCGCAGTCGGCCTCGAATGACGAAAAATAACGGTCTCCTCCTGGAGCTCACAGCCAACTTGGCAAAAAGTTTCTAAGTGCCCACGGCCCTGCCGAGCTTTGGCGTCCGCTCAGCGCCGGTTCCGCAGTCGGCCTCGAATGACGAAAAATAACGGTCTCCTCCTGGAGCTCACAGCCAACTTGGCAAAAAGTTTCTAAGTGCCCACGGCCCTGCCGAGCTTTGGCGTCCGCCCAGCGCCGGTTCCGCAGTCGGCCTCGAATGACGAAAAATAACGGTCTCCTCCTGGAGCTCACAGCCAACTTGGCAAAAAGTTTCTAAGTGCCCACGGCCCTGCCGAGCTTTGGCGTCCGCTCAGCGCCGGTTCCGCAGTCGGCCTCGAATGACGAAAAATAACGGTCTCCTCCTGGAGCTCACAGCCAACTTGGCAAAAAGTTTCTAAGTGCCCACGGCCCTGCCGAGCTTTGGCGTCCGCCCAGCGCCGGTTCCGCAGTCGGCCTCGAATGACGAAAAATAACGGTCTCCTCCTGGAGCTCACAGCCAACTTGGCAAAAAGTTTCTAAGTGCCCACGGCCCTGCCGAGCTTTGGCGTCCGCTCAGCGCCGGTTCCGCAGTCGGCCTCGAATGACGAAAAATAACGGTCTCCTCCTGGAGCTCACAGCCAACTTGGCAAAAAGTTTCTAAGTGCCCACGGCCCTGCCGAGCTTTGGCGTCCGCCCAGCGCCGGTTCCGCAGTCGGCCTCGAATGACGAAAAATAACGGTCTCCTCCTGGAGCTCACAGCCAACTTGGCAAAAAGTTTCTAAGTGTCACATCTCTGAAAAAACGGCTAAGTGTCGACTTTCGAAAAAACGGCAAAGTGTCACATCTCTGAAAAAACGGCTAAGTGTCGACTTTCGAAAAAACGGCTAAGTGTCAACTTTCGAAAAAACGGCTAAGTGTCGCCTCTCTGAAAAAACGGCAAAGTGTCAACTTTCGAAAAAACGACAGAGTGTCGCCTCTCTGAAAAAACGACTAAGTGTCGACTCTGAGAAAATGGCAAAGTGCCCACGGCTCTGCGGGCTCGTGCATCCGACCCGCGCCGGTTCCCCAGCCGGCCTGAAATAAGGCAAAACCAGCCTCTCCGCCTGGAGCTCAGAGCCAACTTGGCGAATATTTTCTAAGTGCCCACGGCTCTGCGTGGCTACGGCGTCTGCCCAGCGCCGGTTCCTGGGTCGAACCCCGAGGACGAGGAATGCCGGTCTCCGCCTGGAGGTCCCAGCTTAATCGGCGAAAATTTTCTAAGTGCCCACGGCTCTGCCGGGCTCGTGCATCCGACCCGCGCCGGTTCCCCAGCCGGCCTGAAATAAGGCAAAACCAGGCTCTCCCCCTGGAGCTCAGAGCCAATTGTGGCGAAAAAACGACTAAGTGTCAACTTTCGAAAAAACGACTAAGTGTCAACTTTCCAAAAAAACGGCTAAGTGTCGACTTTCGAAAAAACGGCTAAGTGTCAACTTTCGAAAAAACGACTAAGTGTCGCCTCTGAAAAAACGACTAAGTGTCGCCTCTCTGAAAAAACGACTAAGTGCCCACGGCTCTGGGGGGCTTGTGAGTCCGCCCCGCGCCGGTTCGGCGGTCGGCCTCAAAAAGCGAAAAATCAGCCTCTCTCCCTGGAGCTCACCAAAAATTTGTCGAAATTTTTCTAAGTTCTCCTCGAGGTACCAGGGGGTGAGGTACCCGGGCTAAGGTGCAGTACCTTTTTTGGTCTTCAGGTGCGCCAGAGTACAATGAAATGGTCCCAGTAGTCAGTGTACTCATCGACTTTCCCCCCGTTTTCCAAAGCACCCCGTTTACGAGTATGGAGGAGATGGTGCTGGTCTCCCCACGGCGTCGGACACGCCGTCCTCGACAGCACAAGGTCGGATAGAAGACCTGAAAAGCGCCGTGGCACGCGCTGGAGGTGTCACTGTGGCGAAAAAGTGACTAAGTGTCAACTTTCGAAAAAACGGCTAAGTGTCAACTTTCGAAAAAACGGCTAAGTGTCAACTTTCGAAAAAACGGCTAAGTGTCAACTTTCGAAAAAACGACTAAGTGTCGCCTCTCTGAAAAAACGGCAAAGTGTCAACTTTCGAAAAAACGACTAAGTGTCAACTTTCGAAAAAACGACTAAGTGTCACCTCTCTGAAAAAATGGCAAAGTGTCAACTGCGAATGTGGTGGTGCATGGAAGGAAGTGGAGGACGGCCGGCTCCTTAAACACAGGCCGAAGAGGAGCGTCAGGGCCGGCTCCTTAAACACGGACCGAGTGTCGCCCTTAACACAGACCAAGCGGAGGACGGCCGCCTCCCTAAATACAGGCCGAACCGGAGCGCGAGGGCCGCTCCTTAAACACGGACCGAGTGTCGCCCTTAACACAGACCAAGGGGAGAGGACGGCCGCCTCCTTAAACACAGGCCGGAGAGGAGCGTCAGGGCCAGGCTCCTCAAACATGGACAGAGTTTCGCCCTTAACACAGACCAAGGGGAGGACGGCCGCCTCCTTAAACACAGGCCGGAGAGGAGCGTCAGGGCCAGGCTCCTCAAACATGGACCGAGTGTCGCCCTTAACACAGACCAAGGGGAGGACGGCCGCCTCCTTAAACACAGGCCGGAGAGGAGCGTCAGGGCCAGGCTCCTCAAACATGGACAGAGTGTCGCCCTTAACACAGACCAAGGGGAGGACGGCCGCCTCCTTAAACACAGGCCGGAGAGGAGCGTCAGGGCCAGGCTCCTCAAACATGGACCGAGTGTCGCCCTTAACACAGACCAAGGGGAGGACGGCCGCCTCCTTAAACACAGGCCGGAGAGGAGCGTCAGGGCCAGGCTCCTCAAACATGGACCGAGTGTCGCCCTTAACACGGACCAAGGGGAGGACGGCCGCCTCCTTAAACACAGGCCGGAGAGGAGCGTCAGGGCCAGGCTCCTCAAACATGGACCGAGTGTCGCCCTTAACACGGACCAAGGGGAGGACGGCCGCCTCCTTAAACACAGGCCGGAGAGGAGCGTCAGGGCCAGGCTCCTCAAACATGGACCGAGTGTCGCCCTTAACACAGACCAAGGGGAGGACGGCCGCCTCCTTAAACACAGGCCGGAGAGGAGCGTCAGGGCCAGGCTCCTCAAACATGGACCGAGTGTCGCCCTTAACACAGACCAAGCGGAGGACGGCCGCCTCCCTAAATACAGGCCGAACCGGAGCGCGAGTGTCGCTCCTTAAACACGGACCGAGTGGAGGACGGCCGCCTCCTTAAACACAGGCCGAACAAAATGACACAAAGTGTCAACTGCGAATGTTGTCCATCCAAGGAAGGAGCGTGATGCCCGGCCGGCTCCTTAAACACAGGCCGAGAGTCGCCCCGGACGGTCCGCCTCGCGGCGCCCGTCTGCTCGGATAAAATGACACAAAGTGTCAACTACGAATGTTGTCCATCCAAGGAAGGAGCGTGATGCCCGGCCGGCTCCTTAAACACAGGCCGAGAGTCGCCCCGGACGGTCCGCCTCGCGGCGCCCGTCTGCTCGGATAAAATGACACAAAGTGTCAACTGCGAATGTTGTCCATCCAAGGAAGGAGCGTGATGCCCGGCCGGCTCCTTAAACACAGGCCGAGAGTCGCCCCGGACGGTCCGCCTCGCGGCGCCCGCCCGCTCGGATAAAATGACACAAAGTGTCAACTACGAATGTTGTCCATCCAAGGAAGGAGCGTGATGCCCGGCCGGCTCCTTAAACACAGGCCGAGAGTCGCCCCGGACGGTCCGCCTCGCGGCGCCCGTCTGCTCGGATAAAATGACACAAAGTGTCAACTACGAATGTTGTCCATCCAAGGAAGGAGCGTGATGCCCGGCCGGCTCCTTAAACACAGGCCGAGAGTCGCCCCGGACGGTCCGCCTCGCGGCGCCCGTCTGCTCGGATAAAATGACACAAAGTGTCAACTGCGAATGTTGTCCATCCAAGGAAGGAGCGTGATGCCCGGCCGGCTCCTTAAACACAGGCCGAGAGTCGCCCCGGACGGTCCGCCTCGCGGCGCCCGCCCGCTCGGATAAAATGACACAAAGTGTCAACTACGAATGTTGTCCATCCAAGGAAGGAGCGTGATGCCCGGCCGGCTCCTTAAACACAGGCCGAGAGTCGCCCCGGACGGTCGCCTCGCGGCGCCCGTCTGCTCGGATAAAATGACACAAAGTGTCAACTACGAATGTTGTCCATCCAAGGAGGGAGCGTGATGCCCGGCCGGCTCCGAAAACACAGGCCGAGAGTCGCCCCGGACGGTCCGCCTCGCGGCGCCCGTCTGCTCGGATAAAATGACACAAAGTGTCAACTGCGAATGTTGTCCATCCAAGGAAGGAGCGTGATGCCCGGCCGGCTCCTTAAACACAGGCCGAGAGTCGCCCCGGACGGTCCGCCTCGCGGCGCCCGCCCGCTCGGATAAAATGACACAAAGTGTCAACTACGAATGTTGTCCATCCAAGGAAGGAGCGTGATGCCCGGCCGGCTCCTTAAACACAGGCCGAGAGTCGCCCCGGACGGTCGCCTCGCGGCGCCCGTCTGCTCGGATAAAATGACACAAAGTGTCAACTACGAATGTTGTCCATCCAAGGAGGGAGCGTGATGCCCGGCCGGCTCCGAAAACACAGGCCGAGAGTCGCCCCGGACGGTCCGCCTCGCGGCGCCCGTCTGCTCGGATAAAATGACACAAAGTGTCAACTGCGAATGTTGTCCATCCAAGGAAGGAGCGTGATGCCCGGCCGGCTCCTTAAACACAGGCCGAGAGTCGCCCCGGACGGTCCGCCTCGCGGCGCCCGCCCGCTCGGATAAAATGACACAAAGTGTCAACTACGAATGTTGTCCATCCAAGGAGGGAGCGTGAGGCCCGGCCGGCTCCGAAAACACAGGCCGAGAGTCGCCCCGGACGGTCCGCCTCTCGAGGCGCCCGCCCGCTCGGATAAAATGACACAAAGTGTCAACTACGAATGTTGTCCATCCAAGGAGGGAGCGTGAGGCCCGGCCGGCTCCGAAAACACAGGCCGAGAGTCGCCCCGGACGGTCCGCCTCTCGAGGCGCCCGCCCGCTCGGATAAAATGACACAAAGTGTCAACTACGAATGTTGTCCATCCAAGGAGGGAGCGTGATGCCCGGCCGGCTCCGAAAACACAGGCCGAGATTCGACCCCGGACGGGCCGTCTTCTCCCGGCGCCCGCCCGCGTACGCCCCCCATCCCCGGTCGCCCGTCTGCTCCCGGCGGGCCTCCGAGTACCCCCTCACCCAACTGACCGACTGGCACTCATGACCCGCCTTGGTAGGGCCTCCATCGGCCTCGGCTCGTCCGACGTCGGGTGGACGGTTCCTACCCACTGCGGGTCGCACTCTAGCGCCCCGGCCGCTGCGTGAGCGTGCGCTCCCCGCGCCGCCCCGCAGGCCCCGGCGCGACCGTACTGCGGCGAGACCGAGACGACCCGGTTTGGCATCCATCCCACCTAGCCACGATCCACGGAGGCCGAGCGAGCGGCTGAGTGTCGGGCGCCGCGCGTGCGAGCGTCCGCCGGCCGCGCCGGTCCTTCCGCGAATGTCGTTTCTCAAACCCTCCGGCTTGATAGCGGCGGCACCACGGGAAGCCGTCCACACACACCGTCCGACCTCTATCCGAAAAGCCTTCCCGACCAACCGCGGTCGCGGGGGCGTCTGTCGCTCCGCATCGGGGGGGCGTATGGCTTCCGCGCTACGCGCTGCGGGCTCGGGGGGGCCGCAACGGCTGAGTCTGACTCGGCCGGGGCGCAGCTTCCCTCCCGGCAGTCAGCAATAGTGCCGATCGCGCCTGCCACCAGCCCCCTCCCCGACGGGTTCGTCGGCGCCGGCTGGCCGCCGTCCGCCTTCGTTCCCCGAGGGTTCCCAACCAGCGCCGATCCAACTCCGCATCCTGGCCGCACGCAGTGCGTGCCTCGCGCGGGTAAGTCGCCGGCGCAGCGCCGCAGCTCCCGACCCCCGCGTACGGGAATAGTTGAGGGCCTCAGCGGGCCGCACCGACCGAGTCCGACTCGGGCCGGGGCGCAGATTCCCGCTTGGGTGACCGAACGTTCTCTGCTCGGGCCGGAGGGCCGACGCCCGTCCCCCCCCGTCGTCCCCCACGGACCGCCTCCGAGGCCACTTCGCACGGCTCATCCTCGGCTCCCTACCAATGCTTAATCGATGGGGCCGCCCGGCCGGATTCGCGCCACCCTGTCCACCGCGAGTCTCCCCAGACTAACCCGAGTTACCGCCCAGCTCGCCTAACCTTGCACTCGCTCTGCCAAACGGTCGTGTAGTCGGCGGGCCGTCCTACGGGTCGCCCTCCCTCCCCAAACGCGCGGCGGGATAGCGGCAAGGCGGCGGCGGCGGCCAGCGGCGTCGGGGCGCTCGCACCGGAGAAGAGGCGTCTTACGAGGCCGGGCGCAGCTCCCTCTCGTTTACTTGCTGAGTAGCGGCGCTCGAAGGTTCCGCGGCGAGCGCGGCTCATCCCATTGAATGTCCCTGCACCAGGCTCCATCGAAGGGCCGCCCGGCCGGATTCGCACCCCCCTGTCCACCGCGAAGTCCCCTCGACTAACCCGAGTTACCGCCCAGTTCGCCTAAC
>NW_028232547.1:0-2500 GCF_054491065.1 Syngnathus leptorhynchus | reverse complement strand
CATAGCTCCATAGCACCAGAGCTCCATAGCTCCATAGCACCAGAGCTCCATAGCTCCATAGCTCCATAGCACCAGAGCTCCATAGCACCAGAGCTCCATAGCTCCATAGCACCAGAGCTCCATAGCTCCATAGCACCAGAGCTCCATAGCTCCATAGCTCCAGGGCTCCATAGCTCCAGGGCTCCATAGCTCCATAGCTCCATAGCTCCAGGGCTCCATAGCTCCAGGGCTCCAGGGCTCCATAGCTCCAGGGCTCCAGGGCTCCATAGCTCCATACCTCCAGAGCTCCATAGCTCCATACTTCCAGAGCTCCATAGCTCCATAGCGCCATACTTCCATAGCTCCAGAGCTCCATACTTCCATAGCACCAGAGCTCCATAGCTCCAGAGCTCCATAGCTCCAGCCTGGGTGGCTGGTGGCTCCATAGCTCCATACTTCCATAGCTCCAGTCAGAGAGTTGGCGAAAATTGCACTAAGTGCGAAAGCCCATTCATTTACAACGGCGTGTCCACAAGGCGGCGACATTTCCCCGTTACCGGTGGCTGCGCGGCGGGTGAGTGACAGAGCTTATCCGAGCGGCTGGAACTCTGCGCCGGCGTGGTCGAGCGTGAGGCCTCGGCCCTTTGGCTGCCTGGTACCTAAAACACTTCCATTGATCCAGCCACGGAGGGTGCTGGCTGGTGGCTCCATAGCTCCATTGCTCCATAGCACCAGAGCTCCATAGCTCCATAGCACCAGAGCTCCATAGCTCCATAGCACCAGAGCTCCATAGCTCCATAGCACCCAGAGCTCCATAGCTCCATAGCACCAGAGCTCCATAGCTCCATAGCACCAGAGCTCCATAGCTCCATAGCTCCAGGGCTCCATAGCTCCAGGGCTCCATAGCTCCATAGCTCCAGGGCTCCATAGCTCCATACCTCCAGAGCTCCATAGCTCCAGCCTGGGTGGCTGGTGGCTCCATAGCTCCATACTTCCATAGCTCCAGTCAGAGAGTTGGCGAAAATTGCACTAAGTGCGAAAGCCCATTCATTTACAACGGCGTGTCCGCCAGGCGGCGACATTTCCCCGTTACCGGTGGCTGCGTGGCGGGTGAGTGACAGAGCTTATCCGAGCGGCTGGAACTCTGCGCCGGCGTGGTCGAGCGTGAGGCCCCGGCCCTTTGGCTGCCTGGTACCTAAAACACTTCCATTGATCCAGCCACGGAGGGTGCTGGCTGGTGGCTCCATAGCTCCATAGCTCCATAGCACCAGAGCTCCATAGCTCCATAGCACCAGAGCTCCATAGCTCCATAGCACCAGAGCTCCATAGCTCCATAGCACCAGAGCTCCATAGCTCCATAGCACCAGAGCTCCATAGCTCCATAGCACCAGAGCTCCATAGCTCCATAGCACCAGAGCTCCATAGCTCCATAGCTCCAGCCTGGGTGGCTGGTGGCTCCATAGCTCCATACTTCCATAGCTCCAGTCAGAGAGTGTGCTAAAATTGCACTAAGTGCGAAAGCCCATTCATTTACAACGGCGTGTCCACAAGGCGGCGACATTTCCCCGTTACCGGTGGCTGCGCGGCGGGTGAGTGACAGAGCTTATCCGAGCGGCTGGAACTCTGCGCCGGCGTGGTCGAGCGTGAGGCCTCGGCCCTTTGGCTGCCTGGTACCTAAAACACTTCCATTGATCCAGCCACGGAGGGTGCTGGCTGGTGGCTCCATAGCTCCATAGCTCCATAGCACCAGAGCTCCATAGCTCCATAGCACCAGAGCTCCATAGCTCCATAGCACCAGAGCTCCATAGCTCCATAGCACCAGAGCTCCATAGCTCCATAGCACCAGAGCTCCATAGCTCCATAGCACCAGAGCTCCATAGCTCCATAGCACCAGAGCTCCATAGCTCCATAGCACCAGAGCTCCATAGCTCCATAGCTCCAGGGCTCCATAGCTCCAGGGCTCCATAGCACCAGAGCTCCATAGCTCCATAGCACCAGAGCTCCATAGCTCCATAGCTCCAGCCTGGGTGGCTGGTGGCTCCATAGCTCCATACTTCCATAGCTCCAGTCAGAGAGTTGGCTAAAATTGCACTAAGTGCGAAAGCCCATTCATTTACAACGGCGTGTCCACAAGGCGGCGACATTTCCCCGTTACCGGTGGCTGCGCGGCGGGTGAGTGACAGAGCTTATCCGAGCGGCTGGAACTCTGCGCCGGCGTGGTCGAGCGGCTGGCCTCGGTAGTTGAGGTACCAGGGGTGGGGCGGGGAGCTCCAGGCGGGTCTTGTGAGAGAGTGAAGCCGAGCGGCTGGAACTCTCGGCCGGCCTGGTCGAGCGGCTGGCCTCGGTAGTTGAGGTACCAGGGGCGGGCTGGGGAGCTCCAGGCGGGGCTTGTGAGAGAGTGAAGCCGAGCGGCTGGAACTCTGGGCCGGCCTGGTCGAGCGGCTGGCCTCGGTAGTTGAGGTACCAGGGGTGGGCTGGGGAGCTCCAGGCGGGGCTTGTGAGAGAGTGTAGCCGAGCGGCT
>NW_028232546.1:0-29764 GCF_054491065.1 Syngnathus leptorhynchus | reverse complement strand
AAGCCGCTGCTGAGCTCCAGCTGGAAGTGTAAAAAGAACCGGGCTGGTTCAAAAAAAGAACTGGGCGGCCCGGTAAAATTGCTTAGCCGGGGTCCTGGAAGCCTAACGCGGCGTGATCTTGCCCGAAAGTCGGCCTCTATTCTTCCATATTAGGTACCAGGCGCTCAGAGCCAACTTGGCAAACATTTTCTAAGTGCCCACGGCTCTGCGGGGATTGTGCGTCCGACCTGCGCCGGTTCTCCAGCCGGCCTAAAATAACGCAAAACCAGCCTCTCCCCCTGGAGCTCACAGCCAAAGGCGAAACTTTTCTAAGTGCCTACGGCTCTGCGGGCTTTTGAGTCCGCCCCGCGCCGGTTCGTCGGTCGGCCTCAAAAAGCGAAAAATCAGCCTCTCTCCCTGGAGCTCGACTCGAGTTGATCATTATACATGAAGAAATAACCAATTTCATCGTTTGGTTTATGTTTTACACGCGTTTTAAATTTTATTGCCGAAATCGCTTTTTCTCGCCGAGATAAGCACGTTTTCTGAAATGCCGCTCTCCCGTCACTCTGGTTAAAGTGTTATGAAAAAAAAGGCTGTTGGGGGCTAGGGAGTATCGAGTTGATCATTATACATGAAGAAATAACCAATTTCATCGTTTGGTTTATGTTTTACACGATGCTGAGCTCCAGCTGGAAGTGTAAAAAGAACCGGGCTGGTTAAAAAAAGAACCGGGCGACCCGGTAAAATTTCTTAGCCGGGGCTCTGGAAGCCTAATACGGCGTGATCTTGTCCAAAAAGCCGCTGCTGAGCTCCAGCTGGAAGTGTAAAAAGAACCGGGCTGGTTAAAAAAAAGAACCGGGCGACCCGGTAAAATTGCTTAGCCGGGGCTCTGGAAGCCTAACACGGCGTGATCTTGTCCAAAAAGCCGCTGCTGAGCTCCAGCTGGAAGTGTAAAAAGAACCGGGCTGGTTAAAAAAAAGAACCGGGCGGCCCGGTAAAATTGCTTAGCCGGGGCTCTGGAAGCCTAACCCGGCGTGATACTGTGCAAAAAGCCGCTGCTGAGCTCCAGCTGGAAGTGTAAAAAAAACCGGGCTGGTTAAAAAAAAGAACCGGGCGACCCTGTAAAATTGCTTAGCCGGGGCTCTGGAAGCCTAACACGGCGTGATCTTGTCCAAAAACCCGCTGCTGAGCTCCAGCTGGAAGTGTAAAAAGAACCGGGCTGGTTAAAAAAAAGAACCGGGCGGGCCGGTAAAATTGCTTAGCCGGGGCTCTGGAAGCCTAACACGGCGTGATCTTGTCCAAAAAGCCGCTCGTGAGCTCCAGCTGGAAGTGTAAAAAGAACCGGGCTGGTTCAAAAAAAGAACCGGGCGGCCCGGTAGAATTGCTTAGCCGAGGTCCTGGAAGCCTAACCCGGCGTGATCTTGCGCAAAAAGCCGCTGCTGAGCTCCAGCTGGAAGTGTAAAAAGAACCGGGCTGGTTCAAAAAAAGAACCGGGCGGCCCGGTAAAATTGCTTAGCCGGGGTCCTGGAAGCCTAACGCGGCGTGATCTTGCCCGAAAGTCGGCCTCTATACTTCCATATTAGGTACCAGGCGCTCAGAGCCAACTTGGCAAAAATTTTCTAAGTGCCCACGGCTCTGCGGGGATTGTGCGTCCGACCCGCGCCGGTTCTCCAGCCGGCCTAAAATAACGCAAAACCAGCCTCTCCCCTGGAGCTCACAGCCAAAGGCGAAACTTTTCTAAGTGCCTACGGCTCTGCGGGCTTTTGAGTCCGCCCCGCGCCGGTTCGTCGGTCGGCCTCAAAAAGCGAAAAATCAGCCTCTCTCCCTGGAGCTCGACTCGAGTTGATCATTATACATGAAGAAATAACCAATTTCATCGTTTGGTTTATGTTTTACACGCGTTTTAAATTTTATTGCCGAAATCGCTTTTTCTCGCCGAGATAAGCACGTTTTCTGAAATGCCGCTCTCCCGTCACTCTGGTTAAAGTGTTATGAAAAAAAAGGCTGTTGGGGGCTAGGGAGTATCGAGTTGATCATTATACATGAAGAAATAACCAATTTCATCGTTTGGTTTATGTTTTACACGCGTTTTAAATTTTATTGCCGAAATCGCTTTTTCTCGCCGAGATAAGCACGTTTTCTGAAATGCCGCTCTCCCGTCACTCTGGTTAAAGTGTTATGAAAAAAAAGGCTGTTGGGGGCTAGGGAGTATCGAGTTGATCATTATACATGAAGAAATAACCAATTTCATCGTTTGGTTTATGTTTTACACGCGTTTTAAATTTTATTGCCGAAATCGCTTTTTCTCGCCGAGATAAGCACGTTTTCTGAAATGCCGCTCTCCCGTCACTCTGGTTAAAGTGTTATGAAAAAAAAGGCTGTTGGGGGCTAGGGAGTATCGAGTTGATCATTATACATGAAGAAATAACCAATTTCATCGTTTGGTTTATGTTTTACACGCGTTTTAAATTTTATTGCCGAAATCGCTTTTTCTCGCCGAGATAAGCACGTTTTCTGAAATGCCGCTCTCCCGTCACTCTGGTTAAAGTGTTATGAAAAAAAAGGCTGTTGGGGGCTAGGGAGTATCGAGTTGATCATTATACATGAAGAAATAACCAATTTCATCGTTTGGTTTAGGTTTTACACGCGTTTTAAATTTTATTGCCGAAATCGCTTTTTCTCGCCGAGATAAGCACGTTTTCTGAAATGCCGCTCTCCCGTCACTCTGGTTAAAGTGTTATGAAAAAAAAGGCTGTTGGGGGCTAGGGAGTATCGAGTTGATCATTATACATGAAGAAATAACCAATTTCATCGTTTGGTTTAGGTTTTACACGCGTTTTAAATTTTATTGCCGAAATCGCTTTTTCTCGCCGAGATAAGCACGTTTTCTGAAATGCCGCTCTCCCGTCACTCTGGTTAAAGTGTTATGAAAAAAAAGGCTGTTGGGGGCTAGGGAGTATCGAGTTGATCATTATACATGAAGAAATAACCAATTTCATCGTTTGGTTTATGTTTTACACGCGTTTTAAATTTTATTGCCGAAATCGCTTTTTCTCGCCGAGATAAGCACGTTTTCTGAAATGCCGCTCTCCCGTCACTCTGGTTAAAGTGTTATGAAAAAAAAGGCTGTTGGGGGCTAGGGAGTATCGAGTTGATCATTATACATGAAGAAATAACCAATTTCATCGTTTGGTTTATGTTTTACACGCGTTTTAAATTTTATTGCCGAAATCGCTTTTTCTCGCCGAGATAAGCACGTTTTCTGAAATGCCGCTCTCCCGTCACTCTGGTTAAAGTGTTATGAAAAAAAAGGCTGTTGGGGGCTAGGGAGTATCGAGTTGATCATTATACATGAAGAAATAACCAATTTCATCGTTTGGTTTATGTTTTACACGCGTTTTAAATTTTATTGCCGAAATCGCTTTTTCTCGCCGAGATAAGCACGTTTTCTGAAATGCCGCTCTCCCGTCACTCTGGTTAAAGTGTTATGAAAAAAAAGGCTGTTGGGGGCTAGGGAGTATCGAGTTGATCATTATACATGAAGAAATAACCAATTTCATCGTTTGGTTTATGTTTTACACGCGTTTTAAATTTTATTGCCGAAATCGCTTTTTCTCGCCGAGATAAGCACGTTTTCTGAAATGCCGCTCTCCCGTCACTCTGGTTAAAGTGTTATGAAAAAAAAGGCTGTTGGGGGCTAGGGAGTATCGAGTTGATCATTATACATGAAGAAATAACCAATTTCATCGTTTGGTTTATGTTTTACACGCGTTTTAAATTTTATTGCCGAAATCGCTTTTTCTCGCCGAGATAAGCACGTTTTCTGAAATGCCGCTCTCCCGTCACTCTGGTTAAAGTGTTATGAAAAAAAAGGCTGTTGGGGGCTAGGGAGTATCGAGTTGATCATTATACATGAAGAAATAACCAATTTCATCGTTTGGTTTATGTTTTACACGCGTTTTAAATTTTATTGCCGAAATCGCTTTTTCTCGCCGAGATAAGCACGTTTTCTGAAATGCCGCTCTCCCGTCACTCTGGTTAAAGTGTTATGAAAAAAAAGGCTGTTGGGGGCTAGGGAGTATCGAGTTGATCATTATACATGAAGAAATAACCAATTTCATCGTTTGGTTTATGTTTTACACGCGTTTTAAATTTTATTGCCGAAATCGCTTTTTCTCGCCGAGATAAGCACGTTTTCTGAAATGCCGCTCTCCCGTCACTCTGGTTAAAGTGTTATGAAAAAAAAGGCTGTTGGGGGCTAGGGAGTATCGAGTTGATCATTATACATGAAGAAATACCCAATTTCATCGTTTGGTTTATGTTTTACACGCGTTTTAAATTTTATTGCCGAAATCGCTTTTTCTCGCCGAGATAAGCACGTTTTCTGAAATGCCGCTCTCCCGTCACTCTGGTTAAAGTGTTATGAAAAAAAAGGCTGTTGGGGGCTAGGGAGTATCGAGTTGATCATTATACATGAAGAAATAACCAATTTCATCGTTTGGTTTATGTTTTACACGCGTTTTAAATTTTATTGCCGAAATCGCTTTTTCTCGCCGAGATAAGCACGTTTTCTGAAATGCCGCTCTCCCGTCACTCTGGTTAAAGTGTTATGAAAAAAAAAGGCTGTTGGGGGCTAGGGAGTATCGAGTTGATCATTATACGTGAAGAAATAACCAATTTCATCGTTTGGTTTATGTTTTACACGCGTTTTAAATTTTATTGCCGAAATCGCTTTTTCTCGCCAAGATAAGCACGTTTTCTGAAATGCCGCTCTCCCGTCACTCTGGTTAAAGTGTTATGAAAAAAAAGGCTGTTGGGGGCTAGGGAGTATCGAGTTGATCATTATACATGAAGAAATAACCAATTTCATCGTTTGGTTTATGTTTTACACGCGTTTTAAATTTTATTGCCGAAATCGCTTTTTCTCGCCGAGATAAGCACGTTTTCTGAAATGCCGCTCTCCCGTCACTCTGGTTAAAGTGTTATGAAAAAAAAGGCTGTTGGGGGCTAGGGAGTATCGAGTTGATCATTATACATGAAGAAATAACCAATTTCATCGTTTGGTTTATGTTTTACACGCGTTTTAAATTTTATTGCCGAAATCGCTTTTTCTCGCCGAGATAAGCACGTTTTCAGAAATGCCGCTCTCCCGTCACTCTGGTTAAAGTGTTATGAAAAAAAAGGCTGTTGGGGGCTAGGGAGTATCGAGTTGATCATTATACATGAAGAAATAACCAATTTCATCGTTTGGTTTATGTTTTACACGCGTTTTAAATTTTATTGCCGAAATCGCTTTTTCTCGCCGAAATAAGCACGTTTTCTGAAATGCCGCTCTCCCGTCACTCTGGTTAAAGTGTTATGAAAAAAAAAGGCTGTTGGGGGCTAGGGAGTATCGAGTTGATCATTATACGTGAAGAAATAACCAATTTCATCGTTTGGTTTATGTTTTACACGCGTTTTAAATTTTATTGCCGAAATCGCTTTTTCTCGCCAAGATAAGCACGTTTTCTGAAATGCCGCTCTCCCGTCACTCTGGTTAAAGTGTTATGAAAAAAAAGGCTGTTGGGGGCTAGGGAGTATCGAGTTGATCATTATACATGAAGAAATAACCAATTTCATCGTTTGGTTTATGTTTTACACGCGTTTTAAATTTTATTGCCGAAATCGCTTTTTCTCGCCGAGATAAGCACGTTTTCTGAAATGCCGCTCTCCCGTCACTCTGGTTAAAGTGTTATGAAAAAAAAGGCTGTTGGGGGCTAGGGAGTATCGAGTTGATCATTATACATGAAGAAATAACCAATTTCATCGTTTGGTTTATGTTTTACACGCGTTTTAAATTTTATTGCCGAAATCGCTTTTTCTCGCCGAGATAAGCACGTTTTCTGAAATGCCGCTCTCCCGTCACTCTGGTTAAAGTGTTATGAAAAAAAAGGCTGTTGGGGGCTAGGGAGTATCGAGTTGATCATTATACATGAAGAAATAACCAATTTCATCGTTTGGTTTATGTTTTACACGCGTTTTAAATTTTATTGCCGAAATCGCTTTTTCTCGCCGAGATAAGCACGTTTTCTGAAATGCCGCTCTCCCGTCACTCTGGTTAAAGTGTTATGAAAAAAAAGGCTGTTGGGGGCTAGGGAGTATCGAGTTGATCATTATACATGAAGAAATAACCAATTTCATCGTTTGGTTTATGTTTTACACGCGTTTTAAATTTTATTGCCGAAATCGCTTTTTCTCGCCGAGATAAGCACGTTTTCTGAAATGCCGCTCTCCCGTCACTCTGGTTAAAGTGTTATGAAAAAAAAGGCTGTTGGGAGCTAGGGAGTATCGAGTTGAACATTATACATGAAGAAATAACCAATTTCATCGTTTGGTTTATGTTTTACACGCGTTTTAAATTTTATTGCCGAAATCGCTTTTTCTCGCCGAGATAAGCACGTTTTCTGAAATGCCGCTCTCCCGTCACTCTGGTTAAAGTGTTATGAAAAAAAAGGCTGTTGGGGGCTAGGGAGTATCGAGTTGATCATTATACATGAAGAAATAACCAATTTCATCGTTTGGTTTATGTTTTACACGCGTTTTAAATTTTATTGCCGAAATCGCTTTTTCTCGCCGAGATAAGCACGTTTTCTGAAATGCCGCTCTCCCGTCACTCTGGTTAAAGTGTTATGAAAAAAAAGGCTGTTGGGGGCTAGGGAGTATCGAGTTGATCATTATACATGAAGAAATAACCAATTTCATCGTTTGGTTTATGTTTTACACGCGTTTTAAATTTTATTGCCGAAATCGCTTTTTCTCGCCGAGATAAGCACGTTTTCTGAAATGCCGCTCTCCCGTCACTCTGGTTAAAGTGTTATGAAAAAAAAGGCTGTTGGGGGCTAGGGAGTATCGAGTTGATCATTATACATGAAGAAATAACCAATTTCATCGTTTGGTTTAGGTTTTACACGCGTTTTAAATTTTATTGCCGAAATCGCTTTTTCTCGCCGAGATAAGCACGTTTTCTGAAATGCCGCTCTCCCGTCACTCTGGTTAAAGTGTTATGAAAAAAAAGGCTGTTGGGGGCTAGGGAGTATCGAGTTGATCATTATACATGAAGAAATAACCAATTTCATCGTTTGGTTTAGGTTTTACACGCGTTTTAAATTTTATTGCCGAAATCGCTTTTTCTCGCCGAGATAAGCACGTTTTCTGAAATGCCGCTCTCCCGTCACTCTGGTTAAAGTGTTATGAAAAAAAAGGCTGTTGGGGGCTAGGGAGTATCGAGTTGATCATTATACATGAAGAAATAACCAATTTCATCGTTTGGTTTATGTTTTACACGCGTTTTAAATTTTATTGCCGAAATCGCTTTTTCTCGCCGAGATAAGCACGTTTTCTGAAATGCCGCTCTCCCGTCACTCTGGTTAAAGTGTTATGAAAAAAAAGGCTGTTGGGGGCTAGGGAGTATCGAGTTGATCATTATACATGAAGAAATAACCAATTTCATCGTTTGGTTTATGTTTTACACGCGTTTTAAATTTTATTGCCGAAATCGCTTTTTCTCGCCGAGATAAGCACGTTTTCTGAAATGCCGCTCTCCCGTCACTCTGGTTAAAGTGTTATGAAAAAAAAGGCTGTTGGGGGCTAGGGAGTATCGAGTTGATCATTATACATGAAGAAATAACCAATTTCATCGTTTGGTTTATGTTTTACACGCGTTTTAAATTTTATTGCCGAAATCGCTTTTTCTCGCCGAGATAAGCACGTTTTCTGAAATGCCGCTCTCCCGTCACTCTGGTTAAAGTGTTATGAAAAAAAAGGCTGTTGGGGGCTAGGGAGTATCGAGTTGATCATTATACATGAAGAAATAACCAATTTCATCGTTTGGTTTATGTTTTACACGCGTTTTAAATTTTATTGCCGAAATCGCTTTTTCTCGCCGAGATAAGCACGTTTTCTGAAATGCCGCTCTCCCGTCACTCTGGTTAAAGTGTTATGAAAAAAAAGGCTGTTGGGGGCTAGGGAGTATCGAGTTGATCATTATACATGAAGAAATAACCAATTTCATCGTTTGGTTTATGTTTTACACGCGTTTTAAATTTTATTGCCGAAATCGCTTTTTCTCGCCGAGATAAGCACGTTTTCTGAAATGCCGCTCTCCCGTCACTCTGGTTAAAGTGTTATGAAAAAAAAGGCTGTTGGGGGCTAGGGAGTATCGAGTTGATCATTATACATGAAGAAATAACCAATTTCATCGTTTGGTTTATGTTTTACACGCGTTTTAAATTTTATTGCCGAAATCGCTTTTTCTCGCCGAGATAAGCACGTTTTCTGAAATGCCGCTCTCCCGTCACTCTGGTTAAAGTGTTATGAAAAAAAAGGCTGTTGGGGGCTAGGGAGTATCGAGTTGATCATTATACATGAAGAAATAACCAATTTCATCGTTTGGTTTATGTTTTACACGCGTTTTAAATTTTATTGCCGAAATCGCTTTTTCTCGCCGAGATAAGCACGTTTTCTGAAATGCCGCTCTCCCGTCACTCTGGTTAAAGTGTTATGAAAAAAAAGGCTGTTGGGGGCTAGGGAGTATCGAGTTGATCATTATACATGAAGAAATAACCAATTTCATCGTTTGGTTTATGTTTTACACGCGTTTTAAATTTTATTGCCGAAATCGCTTTTTCTCGCCGAGATAAGCACGTTTTCTGAAATGCCGCTCTCCCGTCACTCTGGTTAAAGTGTTATGAAAAAAAAGGCTGTTGGGGGCTAGGGAGTATCGAGTTGATCATTATACATGAAGAAATAACCAATTTCATCGTTTGGTTTATGTTTTACACGCGTTTTAAATTTTATTGCCGAAATCGCTTTTTCTCGCCGAGATAAGCACGTTTTCTGAAATGCCGCTCTCCCGTCACTCTGGTTAAAGTGTTATGAAAAAAAAGGCTGTTGGGGGCTAGGGAGTATCGAGTTGATCATTATACATGAAGAAATAACCAATTTCATCGTTTGGTTTATGTTTTACACGCGTTTTAAATTTTATTGCCGAAATCGCTTTTTCTCGCCGAGATAAGCACGTTTTCTGAAATGCCGCTCTCCCGTCACTCTGGTTAAAGTGTTATGAAAAAAAAGGCTGTTGGGGGCTAGGGAGTATCGAGTTGATCATTATACATGAAGAAATAACCAATTTCATCGTTTGGTTTATGTTTTACACGCGTTTTAAATTTTATTGCCGAAATCGCTTTTTCTCGCCGAGATAAGCACGTTTTCTGAAATGCCGCTCTCCCGTCACTCTGGTTAAAGTGTTATGAAAAAAAAGGCTGTTGGGGGCTAGGGAGTATCGAGTTGATCATTATACATGAAGAAATAACCAATTTCATCGTTTGGTTTATGTTTTACACGCGTTTTAAATTTTATTGCCGAAATCGCTTTTTCTCGCCGAGATAAGCACGTTTTCTGAAATGCCGCTCTCCCGTCACTCTGGTTAAAGTGTTATGAAAAAAAAGGCTGTTGGGGGCTAGGGAGTATCGAGTTGATCATTATACATGAAGAAATAACCAATTTCATCGTTTGGTTTATGTTTTACACGCGTTTTAAATTTTATTGCCGAAATCGCTTTTTCTCGCCGAGATAAGCACGTTTTCTGAAATGCCGCTCTCCCGTCACTCTGGTTAAAGTGTTATGAAAAAAAAGGCTGTTGGGGGCTAGGGAGTATCGAGTTGATCATTATACATGAAGAAATAACCAATTTCATCGTTTGGTTTATGTTTTACACGCGTTTTAAATTTTATTGCCGAAATCGCTTTTTCTCGCCGAGATAAGCACGTTTTCTGAAATGCCGCTCTCCCGTCACTCTGGTTAAAGTGTTATGAAAAAAAAGGCTGTTGGGGGCTAGGGAGTATCGAGTTGATCATTATACATGAAGAAATAACCAATTTCATCGTTTGGTTTATGTTTTACACGCGTTTTAAATTTTATTGCCGAAATCGCTTTTTCTCGCCGAGATAAGCACGTTTTCTGAAATGCCGCTCTCCCGTCACTCTGGTTAAAGTGTTATGAAAAAAAAGGCTGTTGGGGGCTAGGGAGTATCGAGTTGATCATTATACATGAAGAAATAACCAATTTCATCGTTTGGTTTATGTTTTACACGCGTTTTAAATTTTATTGCCGAAATCGCTTTTTCTCGCCGAGATAAGCACGTTTTCTGAAATGCCGCTCTCCCGTCACTCTGGTTAAAGTGTTATGAAAAAAAAGGCTGTTGGGGGCTAGGGAGTATCGAGTTGATCATTATACATGAAGAAATAACCAATTTCATCGTTTGGTTTATGTTTTACACGCGTTTTAAATTTTATTGCCGAAATCGCTTTTTCTCGCCGAGATAAGCACGTTTTCTGAAATGCCGCTCTCCCGTCACTCTGGTTAAAGTGTTATGAAAAAAAAGGCTGTTGGGGGCTAGGGAGTATCGAGTTGATCATTATACATGAAGAAATAACCAATTTCATCGTTTGGTTTATGTTTTACACGCGTTTTAAATTTTATTGCCGAAATCGCTTTTTCTCGCCGAGATAAGCACGTTTTCTGAAATGCCGCTCTCCCGTCACTCTGGTTAAAGTGTTATGAAAAAAAAGGCTGTTGGGGGCTAGGGAGTATCGAGTTGATCATTATACATGAAGAAATAACCAATTTCATCGTTTGGTTTATGTTTTACACGCGTTTTAAATTTTATTGCCGAAATCGCTTTTTCTCGCCGAGATAAGCACGTTTTCTGAAATGCCGCTCTCCCGTCACTCTGGTTAAAGTGTTATGAAAAAAAAGGCTGTTGGGGGCTAGGGAGTATCGAGTTGATCATTATACATGAAGAAATAACCAATTTCATCGTTTGGTTTATGTTTTACACGCGTTTTAAATTTTATTGCCGAAATCGCTTTTTCTCGCCGAGATAAGCACGTTTTCTGAAATGCCGCTCTCCCGTCACTCTGGTTAAAGTGTTATGAAAAAAAAGGCTGTTGGGGGCTAGGGAGTATCGAGTTGATCATTATACATGAAGAAATAACCAATTTCATCGTTTGGTTTATGTTTTACACGCGTTTTAAATTTTATTGCCGAAATCGCTTTTTCTCGCCGAGATAAGCACGTTTTCTGAAATGCCGCTCTCCCGTCACTCTGGTTAAAGTGTTATGAAAAAAAAGGCTGTTGGGGGCTAGGGAGTATCGAGTTGATCATTATACATGAAGAAATAACCAATTTCATCGTTTGGTTTATGTTTTACACGCGTTTTAAATTTTATTGCCGAAATCGCTTTTTCTCGCCGAGATAAGCACGTTTTCTGAAATGCCGCTCTCCCGTCACTCTGGTTAAAGTGTTATGAAAAAAAAGGCTGTTGGGGGCTAGGGAGTATCGAGTTGATCATTATACATGAAGAAATAACCAATTTCATCGTTTGGTTTATGTTTTACACGCGTTTTAAATTTTATTGCCGAAATCGCTTTTTCTCGCCGAGATAAGCACGTTTTCTGAAATGCCGCTCTCCCGTCACTCTGGTTAAAGTGTTATGAAAAAAAAGGCTGTTGGGGGCTAGGGAGTATCGAGTTGATCATTATACATGAAGAAATAACCAATTTCATCGTTTGGTTTATGTTTTACACGCGTTTTAAATTTTATTGCCGAAATCGCTTTTTCTCGCCGAGATAAGCACGTTTTCTGAAATGCCGCTCTCCCGTCACTCTGGTTAAAGTGTTATGAAAAAAAAGGCTGTTGGGGGCTAGGGAGTATCGAGTTGATCATTATACATGAAGAAATAACCAATTTCATCGTTTGGTTTATGTTTTACACGCGTTTTAAATTTTATTGCCGAAATCGCTTTTTCTCGCCGAGATAAGCACGTTTTCTGAAATGCCGCTCTCCCGTCACTCTGGTTAAAGTGTTATGAAAAAAAAGGCTGTTGGGGGCTAGGGAGTATCGAGTTGATCATTATACATGAAGAAATAACCAATTTCATCGTTTGGTTTATGTTTTACACGCGTTTTAAATTTTATTGCCGAAATCGCTTTTTCTCGCCGAGATAAGCACGTTTTCTGAAATGCCGCTCTCCCGTCACTCTGGTTAAAGTGTTATGAAAAAAAAGGCTGTTGGGGGCTAGGGAGTATCGAGTTGATCATTATACATGAAGAAATAACCAATTTCATCGTTTGGTTTATGTTTTACACTCGTTTTAAATTTTATTGCCGAAATCGCTTTTTCTCGCCGAGATAAGCACGTTTTCTGAAATGCCGCTCTCCCGTCACTCTGGTTAAAGTGTTATGAAAAAAAAGGCTGTTGGGGGCTAGGGAGTATCGAGTTGATCATTATACATGAAGAAATAACCAATTTCATCGTTTGGTTTATGTTTTACACGCGTTTTAAATTTTATTGCCGAAATCGCTTTTTCTCGCCGAGATAAGCACGTTTTCTGAAATGCCGCTCTCCCGTCACTCTGGTTAAAGTGTTATGAAAAAAAAGGGCTTGTTGGGGGGTCTTAGGTGAGTATCGAGTTGATCATTATAAATGAGAGAAATAAACCAATTTCATCGTTTGGTTTATGTTTACACGCGTTGTATTTTGAGAATTCGCTTTCCCGGATAGCATGCCGAAATCGCTTTTTTCTCTGCAGAGATAAGCTCGTTTCTGATGCCTCGCCGAGATAGCCCGTTGTCTTCGATGCATCTCTCCCGTTTGATCATTATACATGAAGAAATAACCAATTTCATCGTTTGGTTTATGTTTTACACGCGTTTTAAATTTTATTGCCGAAATCGCTTTTTCTCGCCGAGATAAGCACGTTTTCTGAAATGCCGCTCTCCCGTCACTCTGGTTAAAGTGTTATGAAAAAAAAGGCTGTTGGGGGCTAGGGAGTATCGAGTTGATCATTATACATGAAGAAATAACCAATTTCATCGTTTGGTTTATGTTTTACACGCGTTTTAAATTTTATTGCCGAAATCGCTTTTTCTCGCCGAGATAAGCACGTTTTCTGAAATGCCGCTCTCCCGTCACTCTGGTTAAAGTGTTATGAAAAAAAAGGCTGTTGGGGGCTAGGGAGTATCGAGTTGATCATTATACATGAAGAAATAACCAATTTCATCGTTTGGTTTATGTTTTACACGCGTTTTAAATTTTATTGCCGAAATCGCTTTTTCTCGCCGAGATAAGCACGTTTTCTGAAATGCCGCTCTCCCGTCACTCTGGTTAAAGTGTTATGAAAAAAAAGGCTGTTGGGGGCTAGGGAGTATCGAGTTGATCATTATACATGAAGAAATAACCAATTTCATCGTTTGGTTTATGTTTTACACGCGTTTTAAATTTTATTGCCGAAATCGCTTTTTCTCGCCGAGATAAGCACGTTTTCTGAAATGCCGCTCTCCCGTCACTCTGGTTAAAGTGTTATGAAAAAAAAGGCTGTTGGGGGCTAGGGAGTATCGAGTTGATCATTATACATGAAGAAATAACCAATTTCATCGTTTGGTTTATGTTTTACACGCGTTTTAAATTTTATTGCCGAAATCGCTTTTTCTTGCCGAGATAAGCACGTTTTCTGAAATGCCTCTCTCCCGTCACTCTGGTTAAAGTGTTATGAAAAAAAAGGCTGTTGGGGGCTAGGGAGTATCGAGTTGATCATTATACATGAAGAAATAACCAATTTCATCGTTTGGTTTATGTTTTACACGCGTTTTAAATTTTATTGCCGAAATCGCTTTTTCTCGCCGAGATAAGCACGTTTTCTGAAATGCCGCTCTCCCGTCACTCTGGTTAAAGTGTTATGAAAAAAAAGGCTGTTGGGGGCTAGGGAGTATCGAGTTGATCATTATACATGAAGAAATAACCAATTTCATCGTTTGGTTTATGTTTTACACGCGTTTTAAATTTTATTGCCGAAATCGCTTTTTCTCGCCGAGATAAGCACGTTTTCTGAAATGCCGCTCTCCCGTCACTCTGGTTAAAGTGTTATGAAAAAAAGGCTGTTGGGGGCTAAGGGCTGTACGAGTGAGTCATTCATACTGAAGAAATAACCAATTTCATCGTTTGGTTTATGTTTTACACGCGTTTTAAATTTTATTGCCGAAATCGCTTTTTCTCGCCGAGATAAGCACGTTTTCTGAAATGCCGCTCTCCCGTCACTCTGGTTAAAGTGTTATGAAAAAAAAGGCTGTTGGGGGCTAGGGAGTATCGAGTTGATCATTATACATGAAGAAATAACCAATTTCATCGTTTGGTTTATGTTTTACACGCGTTTTAAATTTTATTGCCGAAATCGCTTTTTCTCGCCGAGATAAGCACGTTTTCTGAAATGCCGCTCTCCCGTCACTCTGGTTAAAGTGTTATGAAAAAAAAGGCTGTTGGGGGCTAGGGAGTATCGAGTTGATCATTATACATGAAGAAATAACCAATTTCATCGTTTGGTTTATGTTTTACACGCGTTTTAAATTTTATTGCCGAAATCGCTTTTTCTCGCCGAGATAAGCACGTTTTCTGAAATGCCGCTCTCCCGTCACTCTGGTTAAAGTGTTATGAAAAAAAAGGCTGTTGGGGGCTAGGGAGTATCGAGTTGATCATTATACATGAAGAAATAACCAATTTCATCGTTTGGTTTATGTTTTACACGCGTTTTAAATTTTATTGCCGAAATCGCTTTTTCTCGCCGAGATAAGCACGTTTTCTGAAATGCCGCTCTCCCGTCACTCTGGTTAAAGTGTTATGAAAAAAAAGGCTGTTGGGGGCTAGGGAGTATCGAGTTGATCATTATACATGAAGAAATAACCAATTTCATCGTTTGGTTTATGTTTTACACGCGTTTTAAATTTTATTGCCGAAATCGCTTTTTCTCGCCGAGATAAGCACGTTTTCTGAAATGCCGCTCTCCCGTCACTCTGGTTAAAGTGTTATGAAAAAAAAGGCTGTTGGGGGCTAGGGAGTATCGAGTTGATCATTATACATGAAGAAATAACCAATTTCATCGTTTGGTTTATGTTTTACACGCGTTTTAAATTTTATTGCCGAAATCGCTTTTTCTCGCCGAGATAAGCACGTTTTCTGAAATGCCGCTCTCCCGTCACTCTGGTTAAAGTGTTATGAAAAAAAAGGCTGTTGGGGGCTAGGGAGTATCGAGTTGATCATTATACATGAAGAAATAACCAATTTCATCGTTTGGTTTATGTTTTACACGCGTTTTAAATTTTATTGCCGAAATCGCTTTTTCTCGCCGAGATAAGCACGTTTTCTGAAATGCCGCTCTCCCGTCACTCTGGTTAAAGTGTTATGAAAAAAAAGGCTGTTGGGGGCTAGGGAGTATCGAGTTGATCATTATACATGAAGAAATAACCAATTTCATCGTTTGGTTTATGTTTTACACGCGTTTTAAATTTTATTGCCGAAATCGCTTTTTCTCGCCGAGATAAGCACGTTTTCTGAAATGCCGCTCTCCCGTCACTCTGGTTAAAGTGTTATGAAAAAAAAGGCTGTTGGGGGCTAGGGAGTATCGAGTTGATCATTATACATGAAGAAATAACCAATTTCATCGTTTGGTTTATGTTTTACACGCGTTTTAAATTTTATTGCCGAAATCGCTTTTTCTCGCCGAGATAAGCACGTTTTCTGAAATGCCGCTCTCCCGTCACTCTGGTTAAAGTGTTATGAAAAAAAAGGCTGTTGGGGGCTAGGGAGTATCGAGTTGATCATTATACATGAAGAAATAACCAATTTCATCGTTTGGTTTATGTTTTACACGCGTTTTAAATTTTATTGCCGAAATCGCTTTTTCTCGCCGAGATAAGCACGTTTTCTGAAATGCCGCTCTCCCGTCACTCTGGTTAAAGTGTTATGAAAAAAAAGGCTGTTGGGGGCTAGGGAGTATCGAGTTGATCATTATACATGAAGAAATAACCAATTTCATCGTTTGGTTTATGTTTTACACGCGTTTTAAATTTTATTGCCGAAATCGCTTTTTCTCGCCGAGATAAGCACGTTTTCTGAAATGCCGCTCTCCCGTCACTCTGGTTAAAGTGTTATGAAAAAAAAGGCTGTTGGGGGCTAGGGAGTATCGAGTTGATCATTATACATGAAGAAATAACCAATTTCATCGTTTGGTTTATGTTTTACACGCGTTTTAAATTTTATTGCCGAAATCGCTTTTTCTCGCCGAGATAAGCACGTTTTCTGAAATGCCGCTCTCCCGTCACTCTGGTTAAAGTGTTATGAAAAAAAAGGCTGTTGGGGGCTAGGGAGTATCGAGTTGATCATTATACATGAAGAAATAACCAATTTCATCGTTTGGTTTATGTTTTACACGCGTTTTAAATTTTATTGCCGAAATCGCTTTTTCTCGCCGAGATAAGCACGTTTTCTGAAATGCCGCTCTCCCGTCACTCTGGTTAAAGTGTTATGAAAAAAAAGGCTGTTGGGGGCTAGGGAGTATCGAGTTGATCATTATACATGAAGAAATAACCAATTTCATCGTTTGGTTTATGTTTTACACGCGTTTTAAATTTTATTGCCGAAATCGCTTTTTCTCGCCGAGATAAGCACGTTTTCTGAAATGCCGCTCTCCCGTCACTCTGGTTAAAGTGTTATGAAAAAAAAGGCTGTTGGGGGCTAGGGAGTATCGAGTTGATCATTATACATGAAGAAATAACCAATTTCATCGTTTGGTTTATGTTTTACACGCGTTTTAAATTTTATTGCCGAAATCGCTTTTTCTCGCCGAGATAAGCACGTTTTCTGAAATGCCGCTCTCCCGTCACTCTGGTTAAAGTGTTATGAAAAAAAAGGCTGTTGGGGGCTAGGGAGTATCGAGTTGATCATTATACATGAAGAAATAACCAATTTCATCGTTTGGTTTATGTTTTACACGCGTTTTAAATTTTATTGCCGAAATCGCTTTTTCTCGCCGAGATAAGCACGTTTTCTGAAATGCCGCTCTCCCGTCACTCTGGTTAAAGTGTTATGAAAAAAAAGGCTGTTGGGGGCTAGGGAGTATCGAGTTGATCATTATACATGAAGAAATAACCAATTTCATCGTTTGGTTTATGTTTTACACGCGTTTTAAATTTTATTGCCGAAATCGCTTTTTCTCGCCGAGATAAGCACGTTTTCTGAAATGCCGCTCTCCCGTCACTCTGGTTAAAGTGTTATGAAAAAAAAGGCTGTTGGGGGCTAGGGAGTATCGAGTTGATCATTATACATGAAGAAATAACCAATTTCATCGTTTGGTTTATGTTTTACACGCGTTTTAAATTTTATTGCCGAAATCGCTTTTTCTCGCCGAGATAAGCACGTTTTCTGAAATGCCGCTCTCCCGTCACTCTGGTTAAAGTGTTATGAAAAAAAAGGCTGTTGGGGGCTAGGGAGTATCGAGTTGATCATTATACATGAAGAAATAACCAATTTCATCGTTTGGTTTATGTTTTACACGCGTTTTAAATTTTATTGCCGAAATCGCTTTTTCTCGCCGAGATAAGCACGTTTTCTGAAATGCCGCTCTCCCGTCACTCTGGTTAAAGTGTTATGAAAAAAAAGGCTGTTGGGGGCTAGGGAGTATCGAGTTGATCATTATACATGAAGAAATAACCAATTTCATCGTTTGGTTTATGTTTTACACGCGTTTTAAATTTTATTGCCGAAATCGCTTTTTCTCGCCGAGATAAGCACGTTTTCTGAAATGCCGCTCTCCCGTCACTCTGGTTAAAGTGTTATGAAAAAAAAGGCTGTTGGGGGCTAGGGAGTATCGAGTTGATCATTATACATGAAGAAATAACCAATTTCATCGTTTGGTTTATGTTTTACACGCGTTTTAAATTTTATTGCCGAAATCGCTTTTTCTCGCCGAGATAAGCACGTTTTCTGAAATGCCGCTCTCCCGTCACTCTGGTTAAAGTGTTATGAAAAAAAAGGCTGTTGGGGGCTAGGGAGTATCGAGTTGATCATTATACATGAAGAAATAACCAATTTCATCGTTTGGTTTATGTTTTACACGCGTTTTAAATTTTATTGCCGAAATCGCTTTTTCTCGCCGAGATAAGCACGTTTTCTGAAATGCCGCTCTCCCGTCACTCTGGTTAAAGTGTTATGAAAAAAAAGGCTGTTGGGGGCTAGGGAGTATCGAGTTGATCATTATACATGAAGAAATAACCAATTTCATCGTTTGGTTTATGTTTTACACGCGTTTTAAATTTTATTGCCGAAATCGCTTTTTCTCGCCGAGATAAGCACGTTTTCTGAAATGCCGCTCTCCCGTCACTCTGGTTAAAGTGTTATGAAAAAAAAGGCTGTTGGGGGCTAGGGAGTATCGAGTTGATCATTACTACATGAAGAAATAACCAATTTCATCGTTTGGTTTATGTTTTACACGCGTTTTAAATTTTATTGCCGAAATCGCTTTTTCTCGCCGAGATAAGCACGTTTTCTGAAATGCCGCTCTCCCGTCACTCTGGTTAAAGTGTTATGAAAAAAAAGGCTGTTGGGGGCTAGGGAGTATCGAGTTGATCATTATACATGAAGAAATAACCAATTTCATCGTTTGGTTTATGTTTTACACGCGTTTTAAATTGTATTGCCGAAATCGCTTTTTCTCGCCGAGATAAGCACGTTTTCTGAAATGCCGCTCTCCCGTCACTCTGGTTAAAGTGTTATGAAAAAAAAGGCTGTTGGGGGCTAGGGAGTATCGAGTTGATCATTATACATGAAGAAATAACCAATTTCATCGTTTGGTTTATGTTTTACACGCGTTTTAAATTTTATTGCCGAAATCGCTTTTTCTCGCCGAGATAAGCACGTTTTCTGAAATGCCGCTCTCCCGTCACTCTGGTTAAAGTGTTATGAAAAAAAAGGCTGTTGGGGGCTAGGGAGTATCGAGTTGATCATTATACATGAAGAAATAACCAATTTCATCGTTTGGTTTATGTTTTACACGCGTTTTAAATTTTATTGCCGAAATCGCTTTTTCTCGCCGAGATAAGCACGTTTTCTGAAATGCCGCTCTCCCGTCACTCTGGTTAAAGTGTTATGAAAAAAAAGGCTGTTGGGGGCTAGGGAGTATCGAGTTGATCATTATACATGAAGAAATAACCAATTTCATCGTTTGGTTTATGTTTTACACGCGTTTTAAATTTTATTGCCGAAATCGCTTTTTCTCGCCGAGATAAGCACGTTTTCTGAAATGCCGCTCTCCCGTCACTCTGGTTAAAGTGTTATGAAAAAAAAGGCTGTTGGGGGCTAGGGAGTATCGAGTTGATCATTATACATGAAGAAATAACCAATTTCATCGTTTGGTTTATGTTTTACACGCGTTTTAAATTTTATTGCCGAAATCGCTTTTTCTCGCCGAGATAAGCACGTTTTCTGAAATGCCGCTCTCCCGTCACTCTGGTTAAAGTGTTATGAAAAAAAAGGCTGTTGGGGGCTAGGGAGTATCGAGTTGATCATTATACATGAAGAAATAACCAATTTCATCGTTTGGTTTATGTTTTACACGCGTTTTAAATTTTATTGCCGAAATCGCTTTTTCTCGCCGAGATAAGCACGTTTTCTGAAATGCCGCTCTCCCGTCACTCTGGTTAAAGTGTTATGAAAAAAAAGGCTGTTGGGGGCTAGGGAGTATCGAGTTGATCATTATACATGAAGAAATAACCAATTTCATCGTTTGGTTTATGTTTTACACGCGTTTTAAATTTTATTGCCGAAATCGCTTTTTCTCGCCGAGATAAGCACGTTTTCTGAAATGCCGCTCTCCCGTCACTCTGGTTAAAGTGTTATGAAAAAAAAGGCTGTTGGGGGCTAGGGAGTATCGAGTTGATCATTATACATGAAGAAATAACCAATTTCATCGTTTGGTTTATGTTTTACACGCGTTTTAAATTTTATTGCCGAAATCGCTTTTTCTCGCCGAGATAAGCACGTTTTCTGAAATGCCGCTCTCCCGTCACTCTGGTTAAAGTGTTATGAAAAAAAAGGCTGTTGGGGGCTAGGGAGTATCGAGTTGATCATTATACATGAAGAAATAACCAATTTCATCGTTTGGTTTATGTTTTACACGCGTTTTAAATTTTATTGCCGAAATCGCTTTTTCTCGCCGAGATAAGCACGTTTTCTGAAATGCCGCTCTCCCGTCACTCTGGTTAAAGTGTTATGAAAAAAAAGGCTGTTGGGGGCTAGGGAGTATCGAGTTGATCATTATACATGAAGAAATAACCAATTTCATCGTTTGGTTTATGTTTTACACGCGTTTTAAATTTTATTGCCGAAATCGCTTTTTCTCGCCGAGATAAGCACGTTTTCTGAAATGCCGCTCTCCCGTCACTCTGGTTAAAGTGTTATGAAAAAAAAGGCTGTTGGGGGCTAGGGAGTATCGAGTTGATCATTATACATGAAGAAATAACCAATTTCATCGTTTGGTTTATGTTTTACACGCGTTTTAAATTTTATTGCCGAAATCGCTTTTTCTCGCCGAGATAAGCACGTTTTCTGAAATGCCGCTCTCCCGTCACTCTGGTTAAAGTGTTATGAAAAGAAAAGGCTGTTGGGGGCTAGGGAGTATCGAGTTGATCATTATACATGAAGAAATAACCAATTTCATCGTTTGGTTTATGTTTTACACGATGCTGAGCTCCAGCTGGAAGTGTAAAAAGAACCGGGCTGGTTAAAAAAAGAACCGGGCGACCCGGTAAAATTGCTTAGCCGGGGCTCTGGAAGCCTATCACGGCGTGATCTTGTCCAAAAAGCCGCTGCTGAGCTCCAGCTGGAAGTGTAAAAAGAACCGGGCTGGTTAAAAAAAAGAACCGGGCGACCCGGTAAAATTGCTTAGCCGGGGCTCTGGAAGCCTAACACGGCGTGATCTTGTCCAAAAAGCCGCTGCTGAGCTCCAGCTGGAAGTGTAAAAAGAACCGGGCTGGTTAAAAAAAAGAACCGGGCGGCCCGGTAAAATTGCTTAGCCGGGGCTCTGGAAGCCTAACCCGGCGTGATACTGTGCAAAAAGCCGCTGCTGAGCTCCAGCTGGAAGTGTAAAAAAAACCGGGCTGGTTAAAAAAAAGAACCGGGCGACCCTGTAAAATTGCTTAGCCGGGGCTCTGGAAGCCTAACACGGCGTGATCTTGTCCAAAAACCCGCTGCTGAGCTCCAGCTGGAAGTGTAAAAAGAACCGGGCTGGTTAAAAAAAAGAACCGGGCGGGCCGGTAAAATTGCTTAGCCGGGGCTCTGGAAGCCTAACACGGCGTGATCTTGTCCAAAATTCCGCTCGTGAGCTCCAGCTGGAAGTGTAAAAAGAACCGGGCTGGTTCAAAAAAAGAACCGGGCGGCCCGGTAGAATTGCTTAGCCGAGGTCCTGGAAGCCTAACCCGGCGTGATCTTGCGCAAAAAGCCGCTGCTGAGCTCCAGCTGGAAGTGTAAAAAGAACCGGGCTGGTTCAAAAAAAGAACCGGGCGGCCCGGTAAAATTGCTTAGCCGGGGTCCTTGAAGCCTAACGCGGCGTGATCTTGCCCGAAAGTCGGCCTCTATACTTCCATATTAGGTACCAGGCTCTCAGAGCCAACTTGGCAAAAATTTTCTAAGTGCCTACGGCTCTGCGGGGATTGTGCGTCCGACCCGCGCCGGTTCTCCAGCCGGCCTAAAATAACGCAAAACCAGCCTCTCCCCTGGAGCTCACAGCCAAAGGCGAAACTTTTCTAAGTGCCTACGGCTCTGCGGGCTTTTGAGTCCGCCCCGCGCCGGTTCGTCGGTCGGCCTCAAAAAGCGAAAAATCAGCCTCTCTCCCTGGAGCTCGACTCGAGTTGATCATTATACATGAAGAAATAACCAATTTCATCGTTTGGTTTATGTTTTACACGCGTTTTAAATTTTATTGCCGAAATCGCTTTTTCTCGCCGAGATAAGCACGTTTTCTGAAATGCCGCTCTCCCGTCACTCTGGTTAAAGTGTTATGAAAAAAAAGGCTGTTGGGGGCTAGGGAGTATCGAGTTGATCATTATACATGAAGAAATAACCAATTTCATCGTTTGGTTTATGTTTTACACGCGTTTTAAATTTTATTGCCGAAATCGCTTTTTCTCGCCGAGATAAGCACGTTTTCTGAAATGCCGCTCTCCCGTCACTCTGGTTAAAGTGTTATGAAAAAAAAGGCTGTTGGGGGCTAGGGAGTATCGAGTTGATCATTATACATGAAGAAATAACCAATTTCATCGTTTGGTTTATGTTTTACACGCGTTTTAAATTTTATTGCCGAAATCGCTTTTTCTCGCCGAGATAAGCACGTTTTCTGAAATGCCGCTCTCCCGTCACTCTGGTTAAAGTGTTATGAAAAAAAAGGCTGTTGGGGGCTAGGGAGTATCGAGTTGATCATTATACATGAAGAAATAACCAATTTCATCGTTTGGTTTATGTTTTACACGCGTTTTAAATTTTATTGCCGAAATCGCTTTTTCTCGCCGAGATAAGCACGTTTTCTGAAATGCCGCTCTCCCGTCACTCTGGTTAAAGTGTTATGAAAAAAAAGGCTGTTGGGGGCTAGGGAGTATCGAGTTGATCATTATACATGAAGAAATAACCAATTTCATCGTTTGGTTTATGTTTTACACGCGTTTTAAATTTTATTGCCGAAATCGCTTTTTCTCGCCGAGATAAGCACGTTTTCTGAAATGCCGCTCTCCCGTCACTCTGGTTAAAGTGTTATGAAAAAAAAGGCTGTTGGGGGCTAGGGAGTATCGAGTTGATCATTATACATGAAGAAATAACCAATTTCATCGTTTGGTTTATGTTTTACACGCGTTTTAAATTTTATTGCCGAAATCGCTTTTTCTCGCCGAGATAAGCACGTTTTCTGAAATGCCGCTCTCCCGTCACTCTGGTTAAAGTGTTATGAAAAAAAAGGCTGTTGGGGGCTAGGGAGTATCGAGTTGATCATTATACATGAAGAAATAACCAATTTCATCGTTTGGTTTATGTTTTACACGCGTTTTAAATTTTATTGCCGAAATCGCTTTTTCTCGCCGAGATAAGCACGTTTTCTGAAATGCCGCTCTCCCGTCACTCTGGTTAAAGTGTTATGAAAAAAAAGGCTGTTGGGGGCTAGGGAGTATCGAGTTGATCATTATACATGAAGAAATAACCAATTTCATCGTTTGGTTTATGTTTTACACGCGTTTTAAATTTTATTGCCGAAATCGCTTTTTCTCGCCGAGATAAGCACGTTTTCTGAAATGCCGCTCTCCCGTCACTCTGGTTAAAGTGTTATGAAAAGAAAAGGCTGTTGGGGGCTAGGGAGTATCGAGTTGATCATTATACATGAAGAAATAACCAATTTCATCGTTTGGTTTATGTTTTACACGATGCTGAGCTCCAGCTGGAAGTGTAAAAAGAACCGGGCTGGTTAAAAAAAGAACCGGGCGACCCGGTAAAATTGCTTAGCCGGGGCTCTGGAAGCCTATCACGGCGTGATCTTGTCCAAAAAGCCGCTGCTGAGCTCCAGCTGGAAGTGTAAAAAGAACCGGGCTGGTTAAAAAAAAGAACCGGGCGACCCGGTAAAATTGCTTAGCCGGGGCTCTGGAAGCCTAACACGGCGTGATCTTGTCCAAAAAGCCGCTGCTGAGCTCCAGCTGGAAGTGTAAAAAGAACCGGGCTGGTTAAAAAAAAGAACCGGGCGGCCCGGTAAAATTGCTTAGCCGGGGCTCTGGAAGCCTAACCCGGCGTGATACTGTGCAAAAAGCCGCTGCTGAGCTCCAGCTGGAAGTGTAAAAAAAACCGGGCTGGTTAAAAAAAAGAACCGGGCGACCCTGTAAAATTGCTTAGCCGGGGCTCTGGAAGCCTAACACGGCGTGATCTTGTCCAAAAACCCGCTGCTGAGCTCCAGCTGGAAGTGTAAAAAGAACCGGGCTGGTTAAAAAAAAGAACCGGGCGGGCCGGTAAAATTGCTTAGCCGGGGCTCTGGAAGCCTAACACGGCGTGATCTTGTCCAAAATTCCGCTCGTGAGCTCCAGCTGGAAGTGTAAAAAGAACCGGGCTGGTTCAAAAAAAGAACCGGGCGGCCCGGTAGAATTGCTTAGCCGAGGTCCTGGAAGCCTAACCCGGCGTGATCTTGCGCAAAAAGCCGCTGCTGAGCTCCAGCTGGAAGTGTAAAAAGAACCGGGCTGGTTCAAAAAAAGAACCGGGCGGCCCGGTAAAATTGCTTAGCCGGGGTCCTGGAAGCCTAACGCGGCGTGATCTTGCCCGAAAGTCGGCCTCTATACTTCCATATTAGGTACCAGGCGCTCAGAGCCAACTTGGCAAAATTTTTCTAAGTGCCCACGGCTCTGCGGGGATTGTGCGTCCGACCCGCGCCGGTTCTCCAGCCGGCCTAAAATAACGCAAAACCAGCCTCTCCCCTGGAGCTCACAGCCAAAGGCGAAACTTTTCTAAGTGCCTACGGCTCTGCGGGCTTTTGAGTCCGCCCCGCGCCGGTTCGTCGGTCGGCCTCAAAAAGCGAAAAATCAGCCTCTCTCCCTGGAGCTCGACTCGAGTTGATCATTATACATGAAGAAATAACCAATTTCATCGTTTGGTTTATGTTTTACACGCGTTTTAAATTTTATTGCCGAAATCGCTTTTTCTCGCCGAGATAAGCACGTTTTCTGAAATGCCGCTCTCCCGTCACTCTGGTTAAAGTGTTATGAAAAAAAAGGCTGTTGGGGGCTAGGGAGTATCGAGTTGATCATTATACATGAAGAAATAACCAATTTCATCGTTTGGTTTATGTTTTACACGCGTTTTAAATTTTATTGCCGAAATCGCTTTTTCTCGCCGAGATAAGCACGTTTTCTGAAATGCCGCTCTCCCGTCACTCTGGTTAAAGTGTTATGAAAAAAAAGGCTGTTGGGGGCTAGGGAGTATCGAGTTGATCATTATACATGAAGAAATAACCAATTTCATCGTTTGGTTTATGTTTTACACGCGTTTTAAATTGTATTGCCGAAATCGCTTTTTCTCGCCGAGATAAGCACGTTTTCTGAAATGCCGCTCTCCCGTCACTCTGGTTAAAGTGTTATGAAAAAAAAGGCTGTTGGGGGCTAGGGAGTATCGAGTTGATCATTATACATGAAGAAATAACCAATTTCATCGTTTGGTTTATGTTTTACACGCGTTTTAAATTTTATTGCCGAAATCGCTTTTTCTCGCCGAGATAAGCACGTTTTCTGAAATGCCGCTCTCCCGTCACTCTGGTTAAAGTGTTATGAAAAAAAGGCTGTTGGGGGCTAGGGAGTATCGAGTTGATCATTATACATGAAGAAATAACCAATTTCATCGTTTGGTTTATGTTTTACACGCGTTTTAAATTTTATTGCCGAAATCGCTTTTTCTCGCCGAGATAAGCACGTTTTCTGAAATGCCGCTCTCCCGTCACTCTGGTTAAAGTGTTATGAAAAAAAAGGCTGTTGGGGGCTAGGGAGTATCGAGTTGATCATTATACATGAAGAAATAACCAATTTCATCGTTTGGTTTATGTTTTACACGCGTTTTAAATTGTATTGCCGAAATCGCTTTTTCTCGCCGAGATAAGCACGTTTTCTGAAATGCCGCTCTCCCGTCACTCTGGTTAAAGTGTTATGAAAAAAAAGGCTGTTGGGGGCTAGGGAGTATCGAGTTGATCATTATACATGAAGAAATAACCAATTTCATCGTTTGGTTTATGTTTTACACGCGTTTTAAATTTTATTGCCGAAATCGCTTTTTCTCGCCGAGATAAGCACGTTTTCTGAAATGCCGCTCTCCCGTCACTCTGGTTAAAGTGTTATGAAAAAAAAGGCTGTTGGGGGCTAGGGAGTATCGAGTTGATCATTATACATGAAGAAATAACCAATTTCATCGTTTGGTTTATGTTTTACACGATGCTGAGCTCCAGCTGGAAGTGTAAAAAGAACCGGGCTGGTTAAAAAAAGAACCGGGCGACCCGGTAAAATTGCTTAGCCGGGGCTCTGGAAGCCTATCACGGCGTGATCTTGTCCAAAAAGCCGCTGCTGAGCTCCAGCTGGAAGTGTAAAAAGAACCGGGCTGGTTAAAAAAAAGAACCGGGCGACCCGGTAAAATTGCTTAGCCGGGGCTCTGGAAGCCTAACACGGCGTGATCTTGTCCAAAAAGCCGCTGCTGAGCTCCAGCTGGAAGTGTAAAAAGAACCGGGCTGGTTAAAAAAAAGAACCGGGCGGCCCGGTAAAATTGCTTAGCCGGGGCTCTGGAAGCCTAACCCGGCGTGATACTGTGCAAAAAGCCGCTGCTGAGCTCCAGCTGGAAGTGTAAAAAAAACCGGGCTGGTTAAAAAAAAGAACCGGGCGACCCTGTAAAATTGCTTAGCCGGGGCTCTGGAAGCCTAACACGGCGTGATCTTGTCCAAAAACCCGCTGCTGAGCTCCAGCTGGAAGTGTAAAAAGAACCGGGCTGGTTAAAAAAAAGAACCGGGCGGGCCGGTAAAATTGCTTAGCCGGGGCTCTGGAAGCCTAACACGGCGTGATCTTGTCCAAAATTCCGCTCGTGAGCTCCAGCTGGAAGTGTAAAAAGAACCGGGCTGGTTCAAAAAAAGAACCGGGCGGCCCGGTAGAATTGCTTAGCCGAGGTCCTGGAAGCCTAACCCGGCGTGATCTTGCGCAAAAAGCCGCTGCTGAGCTCCAGCTGGAAGTGTAAAAAGAACCGGGCTGGTTCAAAAAAAGAACCGGGCGGCCCGGTAAAATTGCTTAGCCGGGGTCCTTGAAGCCTAACGCGGCGTGATCTTGCCCGAAAGTCGGCCTCTATACTTCCATATTAGGTACCAGGCTCTCAGAGCCAACTTGGCAAAAATTTTCTAAGTGCCTACGGCTCTGCGGGGATTGTGCGTCCGACCCGCGCCGGTTCTCCAGCCGGCCTAAAATAACGCAAAACCAGCCTCTCCCCTGGAGCTCACAGCCAAAGGCGAAACTTTTCTAAGTGCCTACGGCTCTGCGGGCTTTTGAGTCCGCCCCGCGCCGGTTCGTCGGTCGGCCTCAAAAAGCGAAAAATCAGCCTCTCTCCCTGGAGCTCGACTCGAGTTGATCATTATACATGAAGAAATAACCAATTTCATCGTTTGGTTTATGTTTTACACGCGTTTTAAATTTTATTGCCGAAATCGCTTTTTCTCGCCGAGATAAGCACGTTTTCTGAAATGCCGCTCTCCCGTCACTCTGGGGAAAGTGTTATGAAAAAAAAGGCTGTTGGGGGCTAGGGAGTATCGAGTTGATCATTATACATGAAGAAATAACCAATTTCATCGTTTGGTTTATGTTTTACACGCGTTTTAAATTTTATTGCCGAAATCGCTTTTTCTCGCCGAGATAAGCACGTTTTCTGAAATGCCGCTCTCCCGTCACTCTGGTTAAAGTGTTATGAAAAAAAAGGCTGTTGGGGGCTAGGGAGTATCGAGTTGATCATTATACATGAAGAAATAACCAATTTCATCGTTTGGTTTATGTTTTACACGCGTTTTAAATTTTATTGCCGAAATCGCTTTTTCTCGCCGAGATAAGCACGTTTTCTGAAATGCCGCTCTCCCGTCACTCTGGTTAAAGTGTTATGAAAAAAAAGGCTGTTGGGGGCTAGGGAGTATCGAGTTGATCATTATACATGAAGAAATAACCAATTTCATCGTTTGGTTTATGTTTTACACGCGTTTTAAATTTTATTGCCGAAATCGCTTTTTCTCGCCGAGATAAGCACGTTTTCTGAAATGCCGCTCTCCCGTCACTCTGGTTAAAGTGTTATGAAAAAAAAGGCTGTTGGGGGCTAGGGAGTATCGAGTTGATCATTATACATGAAGAAATAACCAATTTCATCGTTTGGTTTATGTTTTACACGCGTTTTAAATTTTATTGCCGAAATCGCTTTTTCTCGCCGAGATAAGCACGTTTTCTGAAATGCCGCTCTCCCGTCACTCTGGTTAAAGTGTTATGAAAAAAAAGGCTGTTGGGGGCTAGGGAGTATCGAGTTGATCATTATACATGAAGAAATAACCAATTTCATCGTTTGGTTTATGTTTTACACGCGTTTTAAATTTTATTGCCGAAATCGCTTTTTCTCGCCGAGATAAGCACGTTTTCTGAAATGCCGCTCTCCCGTCACTCTGGTTAAAGTGTTATGAAAAAAAAGGCTGTTGGGGGCTAGGGAGTATCGAGTTGATCATTATACATGAAGAAATAACCAATTTCATCGTTTGGTTTATGTTTTACACGCGTTTTAAATTTTATTGCCGAAATCGCTTTTTCTCGCCGAGATAAGCACGTTTTCTGAAATGCCGCTCTCCCGTCACTCTGGTTAAAGTGTTATGAAAAAAAAGGCTGTTGGGGGCTAGGGAGTATCGAGTTGATCATTATACATGAAGAAATAACCAATTTCATCGTTTGGTTTATGTTTTACACGCGTTTTAAATTTTATTGCCGAAATCGCTTTTTCTCGCCGAGATAAGCACGTTTTCTGAAATGCCGCTCTCCCGTCACTCTGGTTAAAGTGTTATGAAAAGAAAAGGCTGTTGGGGGCTAGGGAGTATCGAGTTGATCATTATACATGAAGAAATAACCAATTTCATCGTTTGGTTTATGTTTTACACGATGCTGAGCTCCAGCTGGAAGTGTAAAAAGAACCGGGCTGGTTAAAAAAAGAACCGGGCGACCCGGTAAAATTGCTTAGCCGGGGCTCTGGAAGCCTATCACGGCGTGATCTTGTCCAAAAAGCCGCTGCTGAGCTCCAGCTGGAAGTGTAAAAAGAACCGGGCTGGTTAAAAAAAAGAACCGGGCGACCCGGTAAAATTGCTTAGCCGGGGCTCTGGAAGCCTAACACGGCGTGATCTTGTCCAAAAAGCCGCTGCTGAGCTCCAGCTGGAAGTGTAAAAAGAACCGGGCTGGTTAAAAAAAAGAACCGGGCGGCCCGGTAAAATTGCTTAGCCGGGGCTCTGGAAGCCTAACCCGGCGTGATACTGTGCAAAAAGCCGCTGCTGAGCTCCAGCTGGAAGTGTAAAAAAAAACCGGGCTGGTTAAAAAAAAGAACCGGGCGACCCTGTAAAATTGCTTAGCCGGGGCTCTGGAAGCCTAACACGGCGTGATCTTGTCCAAAAACCCGCTGCTGAGCTCCAGCTGGAAGTGTAAAAAGAACCGGGCTGGTTAAAAAAAAGAACCGGGCGGGCCGGTAAAATTGCTTAGCCGGGGCTCTGGAAGCCTAACACGGCGTGATCTTGTCCAAAATTCCGCTCGTGAGCTCCAGCTGGAAGTGTAAAAAGAACCGGGCTGGTTCAAAAAAAGAACCGGGCGGCCCGGTAGAATTGCTTAGCCGAGGTCCTGGAAGCCTAACCCGGCGTGATCTTGCGCAAAAAGCCGCTGCTGAGCTCCAGCTGGAAGTGTAAAAAGAACCGGGCTGGTTCAAAAAAAGAACCGGGCGGCCCGGTAAAATTGCTTAGCCGGGGTCCTGGAAGCCTAACGCGGCGTGATCTTGCCCGAAAGTCGGCCTCTATACTTCCATATTAGGTACCAGGCGCTCAGAGCCAACTTGGCAAAATTTTTCTAAGTGCCCACGGCTCTGCGGGGATTGTGCGTCCGACCCGCGCCGGTTCTCCAGCCGGCCTAAAATAACGCAAAACCAGCCTCTCCCCTGGAGCTCACAGCCAAAGGCGAAACTTTTCTAAGTGCCTACGGCTCTGCGGGCTTTTGAGTCCGCCCCGCGCCGGTTCGTCGGTCGGCCTCAAAAAGCGAAAAATCAGCCTCTCTCCCTGGAGCTCGACTCGAGTTGATCATTATACATGAAGAAATAACCAATTTCATCG
>NW_028232545.1:0-20000 GCF_054491065.1 Syngnathus leptorhynchus | reverse complement strand
GACCGGCGCGGCCGGCGGACGCTCGCACGCGCGGCGCCCGACACTCAGCCGCTCGCTCGGCCTCCGTGGATCGTGGCTAGGTGGGATGGATGCCAAACCGGGTCGTCTCGGTCTCGCCGCAGTACGGTCGCGCCGGGGCCTGCGGGGCGGCGCGGGGAGCGCACGCTCACGCGGCGGCCGGGGCGCTAGAGTGCGACCCGCAGTGGGTAGGAACCGTCCACCCGACGTCGGACGAGCCGAGGCCGATGGAGGCCCTACCAAGGCGGGTCATGAGTGCCAGTCGGTCAGTTGGGTGAGGGGGTACTCGGAGGCCCGCCGGGAGCAGACGGGCGACCGGGGATGGGGGGCGTACGCGGGCGGGCGCCGGGAGAAGACGGCCCGTCCGGGGTCGAATCTCGGCCTGTGTTTTCGGAGCCGGCCGGGCATCACGCTCCCTCCTTGGATGGACAACATTCGTAGTTGACACTTTGTGTCATTTTATCCGAGCGGGCGGGCGCCTCGAGAGGCGGACCGTCCGGGGCGACTCTCGGCCTGTGTTTTCGGAGCCGGCCGGGCCTCACGCTCCCTCCTTGGATGGACAACATTCGTAGTTGACACTTTGTGTCATTTTATCCGAGCGGGCGGGCGCCGCGAGGCGGACCGTCCGGGGCGACTCTCGGCCTGTGTTTTCGGAGCCGGCCGGGCATCACGCTCCCTCCTTGGATGGACAACATTCGTAGTTGACACTTTGTGTCATTTTATCCGAGCGGGCGGGCGCCTCGAGAGGCGGACCGTCCGGGGCGACTCTCGGCCTGTGTTTTCGGAGCCGGCCGGGCCTCACGCTCCCTCCTTGGATGGACAACATTCGTAGTTGACACTTTGTGTCATTTTATCCGAGCAGACGGGCGCCGCGAGGCGGACCGTCCGGGGCGACTCTCGGCCTGTGTTTTCGGAGCCGGCCGGGCATCACGCTCCCTCCTTGGATGGACAACATTCGTAGTTGACACTTTGTGTCATTTTATCCGAGCGGGCGGGCGCCTCGAGAGGCGGACCGTCCGGGGCGACTCTCGGCCTGTGTTTTCGGAGCCGGCCGGGCCTCACGCTCCCTCCTTGGATGGACAACATTCGTAGTTGACACTTTGTGTCATTTTATCCGAGCGGGCGGGCGCCGCGAGGCGGACCGTCCGGGGCGACTCTCGGCCTGTGTTTAAGGAGCCGGCCGGGCATCACGCTCCTTCCTTGGATGGACAACATTCGCAGTTGACACTTTGTGTCATTTTATCCGAGCAGACGGGCGCCGCGAGGCGGACCGTCCGGGGCGACTCTCGGCCTGTGTTTTCGGAGCCGGCCGGGCATCACGCTCCCTCCTTGGATGGACAACATTCGTAGTTGACACTTTGTGTCATTTTATCCGAGCAGACGGGCGCCGCGAGGCGACCGTCCGGGGCGACTCTCGGCCTGTGTTTAAGGAGCCGGCCGGGCATCACGCTCCTTCCTTGGATGGACAACATTCGTAGTTGACACTTTGTGTCATTTTATCCGAGCGGGCGGGCGCCGCGAGGCGGACCGTCCGGGGCGACTCTCGGCCTGTGTTTAAGGAGCCGGCCGGGCATCACGCTCCTTCCTTGGATGGACAACATTCGCAGTTGACACTTTGTGTCATTTTATCCGAGCAGACGGGCGCCGCGAGGCGGACCGTCCGGGGCGACTCTCGGCCTGTGTTTTCGGAGCCGGCCGGGCATCACGCTCCCTCCTTGGATGGACAACATTCGTAGTTGACACTTTGTGTCATTTTATCCGAGCAGACGGGCGCCGCGAGGCGGACCGTCCGGGGCGACTCTCGGCCTGTGTTTAAGGAGCCGGCCGGGCATCACGCTCCTTCCTTGGATGGACAACATTCGCAGTTGACACTTTGTGTCATTTTGTTCGGCCTGTGTTTAAGGAGGCGGCCGTCCTCCACTCGGTCCGTGTTTAAGGAGCGACACTCGCGCTCCGGTTCGGCCTGTATTTAGGGAGGCGGCCGTCCTCCGCTTGGTCTGTGTTAAGGGCGACACTCTGTCCATGTTTGAGGAGCCTGGCCCTGACGCTCCTCTCCGGCCTGTGTTTAAGGAGGCGGCCGTCCTCCCCTTGGTCCGTGTTAAGGGCGACACTCGGTCCATGTTTGAGGAGCCTGGCCCTGACGCTCCTCTCCGGCCTGTGTTTAAGGAGGCGGCCGTCCTCCCCTTGGTCCGTGTTAAGGGCGACACTCGGTCCATGTTTGAGGAGCCTGGCCCTGACGCTCCTCTCCGGCCTGTGTTTAAGGAGGCGGCCGTCCTCCCCTTGGTCCGTGTTAAGGGCGACACTCGGTCCATGTTTGAGGAGCCTGGCCCTGACGCTCCTCTCCGGCCTGTGTTTAAGGAGGCGGCCGTCCTCCCCTTGGTCTGTGTTAAGGGCGACACTCGGTCCATGTTTGAGGAGCCTGGCCCTGACGCTCCTCTCCGGCCTGTGTTTAAGGAGGCGGCCGTCCTCCCCTTGGTCCGTGTTAAGGGCGACACTCGGTCCATGTTTGAGGAGCCTGGCCCTGACGCTCCTCTCCGGCCTGTGTTTAAGGAGGCGGCCGTCCTCCCCTTGGTCCGTGTTAAGGGCGACACTCGGTCCATGTTTGAGGAGCCTGGCCCTGACGCTCCTCTCCGGCCTGTGTTTAAGGAGGCGGCCGTCCTCCCCTTGGTCTGTGTTAAGGGCGACACTCGGTCCATGTTTGAGGAGCCTGGCCCTGACGCTCCTCTCCGGCCTGTGTTTAAGGAGGCGGCCGTCCTCCCCTTGGTCTGTGTTAAGGGCGACACTCGGTCCATGTTTGAGGAGCCTGGCCCTGACGCTCCTCTCCGGCCTGTGTTTAAGGAGGCGGCCGTCCTCCCCTTGGTCTGTGTTAAGGGCGACACTCGGTCCATGTTTGAGGAGCCTGGCCCTGACGCTCCTCTCCGGCCTGTGTTTAAGGAGGCGGCCGTCCTCCCCTTGGTCTGTGTTAAGGGCGACACTCGGTCCGTGTTTAAGGAGCGGCCCTCGCGCTCCGGTTCGGCCTGTATTTAGGGAGGCGGCCGTCCTCCGCTTGGTCTGTGTTAAGGGCGACACTCGGTCCGTGTTTAAGGAGCCGGCCCTGACGCTCCTCTTCGGCCTGTGTTTAAGGAGGCGGCCGTCCTCCACTTCCTTCCATGCACCACCACATTCGCAGTTGACACTTTGCCATTTTTTCAGAGAGGTGACACTTAGTCGTTTTTTCGAAAGTTGACACTTAGTCGTTTTTTCGAAAGTTGACACTTTGCCGTTTTTTCAGAGAGGCGACACTTAGTCGTTTTTTCGAAAGTTGACACTTAGCCGTTTTTTCGAAAGTTGACACTTAGCCGTTTTTTCGAAAGTTGACACTTAGCCGTTTTTTCGAAAGTTGACACTTAGTCACTTTTTCGCCACAGTGACACCTCCAGCGCGTGCCACGGCGCTTTTCAGGTCTTCTATCCGACCTTGTGCTGTCGAGGACGGCGTGTCCGACGCCGTGGGGAGACCAGCACCATCTCCTCCATACTCGTAAACGGGGTGCTTTGGAAAACGGGGGGAAAGTCGATGAGTACACTGACTACTGGGACCATTTCATTGTACTCTGGCGCACCTGAAGACCAAAAAAGGTACTGCACCTTAGCCCGGGTACCTCACCCCCTGGTACCTCGAGGAGAACTTAGAAAAATTTCGACAAATTTTTGGTGAGCTCCAGGGAGAGAGGCTGATTTTTCGCTTTTTGAGGCCGACCGCCGAACCGGCGCGGGGCGGACTCACAAGCCCCGCAGAGCCGTGGGCACTTAGTCGTTTTTTCAGAGAGGCGACACTTAGTCGTTTTTTCAGAGGCGACACTTAGTCGTTTTTTCGAAAGTTGACACTTAGCCGTTTTTTCGAAAGTCGACACTTAGCCGTTTTTTTGGAAAGTTGACACTTAGTCGTTTTTTCGAAAGTTGACACTTAGTCGTTTTTTCGCCACAATTGGCTCTGAGCTCCAGGGGGAGAGCCTGGTTTTGCCTTATTTCAGGCCGGCTGGGGAACCGGCGCGGGTCGGATGCACGAGCCCGGCAGAGCCGTGGGCACTTAGAAAATTTTCGCCGATTAAGCTGGGACCTCCAGGCGGAGACCGGCATTCCTCGTCCTCGGGGTTCGACCCAGGAACCGGCGCTGGGCAGACGCCGTAGCCACGCAGAGCCGTGGGCACTTAGAAAATATTCGCCAAGTTGGCTCTGAGCTCCAGGCGGAGAGGCTGGTTTTGCCTTATTTCAGGCCGGCTGGGGAACCGGCGCGGGTCGGATGCACGAGCCCGCAGAGCCGTGGGCACTTTGCCATTTTCTCAGAGTCGACACTTAGTCGTTTTTTCAGAGAGGCGACACTCTGTCGTTTTTTCGAAAGTTGACACTTTGCCGTTTTTTCAGAGAGGCGACACTTAGCCGTTTTTTCGAAAGGCGACACTTAGCCGTTTTTTTCGAAAGTCGACACTTAGCCGTTTTTTCAGAGATGTGACACTTTGCCGTTTTTTCGAAAGTCGACACTTAGCCGTTTTTTCAGAGATGTGACACTTAGAAACTTTTTGCCAAGTTGGCTGTGAGCTCCAGGAGGAGACCGTTATTTTTCGTCATTCGAGGCCGACTGCGGAACCGGCGCTGGGCGGACGCCAAAGCTCGGCAGGGCCGTGGGCACTTAGAAACTTTTTGCCAAGTTGGCTGTGAGCTCCAGGAGGAGACCGTTATTTTTCGTCATTCGAGGCCGACTGCGGAACCGGCGCTGGGCGGACGCCAAAGCTCGGCAGGGCCGTGGGCACTTAGAAACTTTTTGCCAAGTTGGCTGTGAGCTCCAGGAGGAGACCGTTATTTTTCGTCATTCGAGGCCGACTGCGGAACCGGCGCTGGGCGGACGCCAAAGCTCGGCAGGGCCGTGGGCACTTAGAAACTTTTTGCCAAGTTGGCTGTGAGCTCCAGGAGGAGACCGTTATTTTTCGTCATTCGAGGCCGACTGCGGAACCGGCGCTGGGCGGACGCCAAAGCTCGGCAGGGCCGTGGGCACTTAGAAACTTTTTGCCAAGTTGGCTGTGAGCTCCAGGAGGAGACCGTTATTTTTCGTCATTCGAGGCCGACTGCGGAACCGGCGCTGGGCGGACGCCAAAGCTCGGCAGGGCCGTGGGCACTTAGAAACTTTTTGCCAAGTTGGCTGTGAGCTCCAGGAGGAGACCGTTATTTTTCGTCATTCGAGGCCGACTGCGGAACCGGCGCTGGGCGGACGCCAAAGCTCGGCAGGGCCGTGGGCACTTAGAAACTTTTTGCCAAGTTGGCTGTGAGCTCCAGGAGGAGACCGTTATTTTTCGTCATTCGAGGCCGACTGCGGAACCGGCGCTGGGCGGACGCCAAAGCTCGGCAGGGCCGTGGGCACTTAGAAACTTTTTGCCAAGTTGGCTGTGAGCTCCAGGAGGAGACCGTTATTTTTCGTCATTCGAGGCCGACTGCGGAACCGGCGCTGGGCGGACGCCAAAGCTCGGCAGGGCCGTGGGCACTTAGAAACTTTTTGCCAAGTTGGCTGTGAGCTCCAGGAGGAGACCGTTATTTTTCGTCATTCGAGGCCGACTGCGGAACCGGCGCTGGGCGGACGCCAAAGCTCGGCAGGGCCGTGGGCACTTAGAAACTTTTTGCCAAGTTGGCTGTGAGCTCCAGGAGGAGACCGTTATTTTTCGTCATTCGAGGCCGACTGCGGAACCGGCGCTGGGCGGACGCCAAAGCTCGGCAGGGCCGTGGGCACTTAGAAACTTTTTGCCAAGTTGGCTGTGAGCTCCAGGAGGAGACCGTTATTTTTCGTCATTCGAGGCCGACTGCGGAACCGGCGCTGGGCGGACGCCAAAGCTCGGCAGGGCCGTGGGCACTTAGAAACTTTTTGCCAAGTTGGCTGTGAGCTCCAGGAGGAGACCGTTATTTTTCGTCATTCGAGGCCGACTGCGGAACCGGCGCTGGGCGGACGCCAAAGCTCGGCAGGGCCGTGGGCACTTAGAAACTTTTTGCCAAGTTGGCTGTGAGCTCCAGGAGGAGACCGTTATTTTTCGTCATTCGAGGCCGACTGCGGAACCGGCGCTGGGCGGACGCCAAAGCTCGGCAGGGCCGTGGGCACTTAGAAACTTTTTGCCAAGTTGGCTGTGAGCTCCAGGAGGAGACCGTTATTTTTCGTCATTGGAGGCCGACTGCGGAACCGGCGCTGGGCGGACGCCAAAGCTCGGCAGGGCCGTGGGCACTTAGAAACTTTTTGCCAAGTTGGCTGTGAGCTCCAGGAGGAGACCGTTATTTTTCGTCATTCTAGGCCGGCTGCAGAACCGGCGCGGGTCGGATGCACGAGCCCGCAGAGCCGTGGGCACTTTGCCACTTTTTCGCCACAATTGGCTGTGAGCTCCAGGAGGAGACCGTTATTTTTCGTCATTCTAGGCCGGTTGCAGAACCGGCGCGGCTCGGATGCACGAGCCCGCAGAGCCGTGGGCACTTAGAAAATTTTCAGAGAGGCGACACTTTGCCATTTTTTCAGAGAGGTGACACTTAGTCGTTTTTTCGAAAGTTGACACTTAGCCGTTTTTTCGAAAGTTGACACTTAGTCGTTTTTTCGAAAGTTGACACTTAGTCGTTTTTTCGCCAAAGTGCCCACCTCCAGCGCGTGCCACGGCGCTTTCCAGGTCTTCTATCCGACCTTGTGCTGTCGAGGACGGCGTGTCCGACGCCGTGGGGAGACCAGCACCATCTCCTCCATACTCGTAAACGAGGTGCTTTGGAAAACGGGGGGAAAGTCGATGAGTACACTGACTACTGGGACCATTTCATTGTACTCTGGCGCACCTGAAGAACCAAAAAAGGTACTGCACCTTAGCCCGGGTACCTCACCCCCTGGTACCTCGAGGAGAACTTAGAAAAATTTCGTCAAATTTTTGGTGAGCTCCAGGGAAAGAGGCTGATTTTTCGCTTTTTGAGGCCGACCGCCGAACCGGCGCGGGGCGGACTCACAAGCCCCGCAGAGCCGTGGGCACTTAGTCGTTTTTTCAGAGAGGCGACACTTAGTCGTTTTTTCGAAAGGCGACACTTAGCCGTTTTTTCGAAAGTCGACACTTAGCCGTTTTTTCGAAAGTTGACACTTAGTCGTTTTTTTGAAAGTTGACACTTAGTCGTTTTTTCGCTGATTTTGCTGGGACCTCCAGGCGAGGACCGGCGTTTTTCGTCTTCCGGGTTCGACCCGGGAACCAGCGCCGAGCGGACACATTCGCTCGCTAGTGCCGTTGGCACTTAGAAAATTTTTCGTTTGTCATGAGCTCCGGGCGAGGACCGGCGTTTTTCGTCTTCCGGGTTCGACCCGGGAACCAGCGCCGAGCGGACACATTCGCTCGCTAGTGCCGTTGGCACTTAGAAAATTTTTCGTTTGTCATGAGCTCCGGGCGGAGACCGGCGTTTTTCGTCTTCCGGGTTCGACCCGGGAACCAGCGCCGAGCGGACACATTCGCTCGCAAGTGCCGTTGGCACTTAGAAAATTTTTCGTTTGTCATGAGCTCCGGGCGGAGACCGGCGTTTTTCGTCTTCCGGGTTCGACCCGGGAACCAGCGCCGAGCGGACACATTCGCTCGCTAGTGCCGTTGGCACTTAGAAAATTTTTCGTTTGTCATGAGCTCCGGGCGGAGAGCGGCGTTTTTCGTCTTCCGGGTTCGACCCGGGAACCAGCGCCGAGCGGACACATTCGCTCGCTAGTGCCGTTGGCACTTAGAAAATTTTTCGTTTGTCATGAGCTCCGGGCGGAGACCGGCGTTTTTCGTCTTCCGGGTTCGACCCGGGAACCAGCGCCGAGCGGACACATTCGCTCGCTAGTGCCGTTGGCACTTAGAAAATTTTTCGTTTGTCATGAGCTCCGGGCGGAGAGCGGCGTTTTTCGTCTTCCGGGTTCGACCCGGGAACCAGCGCCGAGCGGACACATTCGCTCGCTAGTGCCGTTGGCACTTAGAAAATTTTTCGTTTGTCATGAGCTCCGGGCGGAGAGCGGCGTTTTTCGTCTTCCGGGTTCGACCCGGGAACCAGCGCCGAGCGGACACATTCGCTCGCTAGTGCCGTTGGCACTTAGAAAATTTTTCGTTTGTCATGAGCTCCGGGCGGAGAGCGGCGTTTTTCGTCTTCCGGGTTCGACCCGGGAACCAGCGCCGAGCGGACACATTCGCTCGCTAGTGCCGTTGGCACTTAGAAAATTTTTCGTTTGTCATGAGCTCCGGGCGGAGAGCGGCGTTTTTCGTCTTCCGGGTTCGACCCGGGAACCAGCGCCGAGCGGACACATTCGCTCGCTAGTGCCGTTGGCACTTAGAAAATTTTTCGTTTGTCATGAGCTCCGGGCGGAGAGCGCGTTTTTCGTCTTCCGGGTTCGACCCGGGAACCAGCGCCGAGCGGACACATTCGCTCGCTAGTGCCGTTGGCACTTAGAAAATTTTTCGTTTGTCATGAGCTCCGGGCGGAGAGCGGCGTTTTTCGTCTTCCGGGTTCGACCCGGGAACCAGCGCCGAGCGGACACATTCGCTCGCTAGTGCCGTTGGCACTTAGAAAATTTTTCGTTTGTCATGAGTTCCGGGCGGAGACCGGCATTTTTCGTCATTCGAGGCCGACGGGGGAACCAGCCGGAGCGGACACGTTTGCTCGGAAGAGCCGTTGGCACTTAGAAAAAATTCCGTGTCTCGTGAGCTCCAGGGGGGACAGGCTGGTTTTATTCATCCGTAGCCGACATGGGAACCAGCGCGGAGCGGATTGGTGTTGCGCTGCCATATACCTCATCTCTCTCAGGAGTCCCCCCTTATACGTGCCGATGGTGTTTTGGAAAACGGGGGGTAACTGGATGAGTACACTGACTAGGGGGACCAGTACACTAGCGAGTGGGACCAGTACACTGACTAGTGGGACCAACACACTATGAGCGCCTGGTACCTAAAATGGAAGTATAGAGGCCGAATTTCGGGCAAGATCACGCCGGGTTAGGCTTCCAGGACCTCGGCGAAGCAATTTTAACGGGTTGCCCGGTTCTTTTTTGAACCAGCCCGGTTCTTTTTTTTATCCAGCCCGGTTCTTTTTACACTTCCAGCTGGAGCTCGGGAGCGGCTTTTTGCACAAGATCACGCCGTGTTAGGCTTCCAGGACCTCGGCTAAGCAATTTTAACGGGTCGCCCGGTTCTTTTTTGATCCAGCCCGGTTCTTTTTTTATCCAGCCCGGTTCTTTTTACACTTCCAGCTGGAGCTCGGGAGCGGCTTTTTGCACAAGATCACGCCGTGTTAGGCTTCCAGGACCTCGGCTAAGCAATTTTAACGGGTCGCCCGGTTCTTTTTTGATCCAGCCCGGTTCTTTTTTTTATCCAGCCCGGTTCTTTTTACACTTCCAGCTGGAGCTCGGGAGCGGCTTTTTGCACAAGATCACGCCGTGTTAGGCTTCCAGGACCTCGGCGAAGCAATTTTAACGGGTCGCCCGGTTCTTTTTTGATCCAGCCCGGTTCTTTTTTTTATCCAGCCCGGTTCTTTTTACACTTCCAGCTGGAGCTCGGGAGCGGCTTTTTGAACAAGATCACGCCGGGTTAGGCTTCCAGGACCTCGGCTAAGCAATTTTAACGGGTCGCCCGGTTCTTTTTTGATCCAGCCCGGTTCTTTTTTTATCCAGCCCGGTTCTTTTTACACTTCCAGCTGGAGCTCGGGAGCGGCTTTTTGCACAAGATCACGCCGTGTTAGGCTTCCAGGACCTCGGCTAAGCAATTTTAACGGGTCGCCCGGTTCTTTTTTGATCCAGCCCGGTTCTTTTTTTTATCCAGCCTGGTTCTTTTTACACTTCCAGCTGGAGCTCGGGAGCGGCTTTTTGCACAAGAACACGCCGTGTTAGGCTTCCAGGACCTCGGCTAAGCAATTTTAACGGGTCGCCCGGTTCTTTTTTGATCCAGCCCGGTTCTTTTTTTTATCCAGCCTGGTTCTTTTTACACTTCCAGCTGGAGCTCGGGAGCGGCTTTTTGCACAAGAACACGCCGTGTTAGGCTTCCAGGACCTCGGCTAAGCAATTTTAACGGGTCGCCCGGTTCTTTTTTTATCCAGCCCGGTTCTTTTTTTATCCAGCCTGGTTCTTTTTACACTTCCAGCTGGAGCTCGGGAGCGGCTTTTTGCACAAGATCACGCCGTGTTAGGCTTCCAGGACCTCGGCTAAGCAATTTTAACGGGTCGCCCGGTTCTTTTTTGATCCAGCCCGGTTCTTTTTTTTATCCAGCCTGGTTCTTTTTACACTTCCAGCTGGAGCTCGGGAGCGGCTTTTTGCACAAGATCACGCCGTGTTAGGCTTCCAGGACCTCGGCTAAGCAATTTTAACGGGTCGCACCGGTTCTTTTTTGATCCAGCCCGGTTCTTTTTTTTATCCAGCCTGGTTCTTTTTACACTTCCAGCTGGAGCTCGGGAGCGGCTTTTTGCACAAGATCACGCCGTGTTAGGCTTCCAGGACCTCGGCTAAGCAATTTTAACGGGTCGCCCGGTTCTTTTTTGATCCAGCCCGGTTCTTTTTTTTTATCCAGCCTGGTTCTTTTTACACTTCCAGCTGGAGCTCGGGAGCGGCTTTTTGCACAAGAACACGCCGTGTTAGGCTTCCAGGACCTCGGCTAAGCAATTTTAACGGGTCGCCCGGTTCTTTTTTGATCCAGCCCGGTTCTTTTTTTTATCCAGCCTGGTTCTTTTTACACTTCCAGCTGGAGCTCGGGAGCGGCTTTTTGCACAAGATCACGCCGTGTTAGGCTTCCAGGACCTCGGCTAAGCAATTTTAACGGGTCGCCCGGTTCTTTTTTTTATCCAGCCCGGTTCTTTTTTTTTATCCAGCCTGGTTCTTTTTACACTTCCAGCTGGAGCTCGGGAGCGGCTTTTTGCACAAGAACACGCCGTGTTAGGCTTCCAGGACCTCGGCTAAGCAATTTTAACGGGTCGCCCGGTTCTTTTTTGATCCAGCCCGGTTCTTTTTTTTATCCAGCCTGGTTCTTTTTACACTTCCAGCTGGAGCTCGGGAGCGGCTTTTTGCACAAGATCACGCCGTGTTAGGCTTCCAGGACCTCGGCTAAGCAATTTTAACGGGTCGCCCGGTTCTTTTTTGATCCAGCCCGGTTCTTTGTTTTTTATCCAGCCCGGTTCTTTTCACACTTCCAGCTGGAGCTCGGCAGCGGCTATTTGCACAAGATCACGCCGGGTTAGGCTTCCAGGACCTCGGCTAAGCAATTTTAACGGGTCGCCCGGTTCTTTTTTGATCCAGCCCGGTTCTTTTTTTTATCCAGCCCGGTTCTTTTCACACTTCCAGCTGGAGCTCGGGAGCGGCTTTTTGCACAAGATCACGCCGTGTTAGGCTTCCAGGACCTCGGCTAAGCAATTTTAACGGGTCGCCCGGTTCTTTTTTGATCCAGCCCGGTTCTTTTTTTTATCCAGCCTGGTTCTTTTTACACTTCCAGCTGGAGCTCGGGAGCGGCTTTTTGCACAAGAACACGCCGTGTTAGGCTTCCAGGACCTCGGCTAAGCAATTTTAACGGGCCGCCCGGTTCTTCTTTTTTGATCCAGCCCGGTTCTTTTTACACTTCCAGCTGGAGCTCAGCAGCGGCTTTTTGCACAAGATCACGCCGGGTTAGGCTTCCAGGACCTCGGCTAAGCACTTGTAACGGGCCCTGGTCCACCCCTGCCAGCGCATTTCAAAACTTGGCATTAATTTCGACCTAAGAGACGAAGTCTGATTTTTTTCTACCACTTGGGCGGCCTTTTTGCACCCAGAACACCCGCACCGGCACCATAAATTCGAAGGGTGCCGAGTGCGTCGGCGCAGATTCTGCGACGGAGTGACACTTCCCTCTTGTGGACATTCGGCGGTAGGTGAAATGCGCACTCGGTCTTCTCTTTTCTTTTCCTTCCAGTGAAACTTTGGCAACATTCTGCGAGCTGCTGGCTTCCAGAACCTCGGCCAAGCAGGTGGAGGATTTTTTTCCACTTCCAGCTGGAGGTGAGGAGGGACTTTTTGGGCAAGATCACGCCGACTTAGCAAGCAAGGTGGAAGTGCCAGCATGCAGTGGCTGGAAGTGTGGATGTGGAGCTCCAGCACCCTCCCTGCCTATGGAAGTGTGGGAGCTCCAGCACCCTCCCTGCCTATGGAAGTGTGGAGCTCCAGCACCCTCCCTGCCTATGGAAGTGTGGAGCTCCAGCACCCCTCCCTGCCTATGGAAGTGTGGAGCTCCAGCACCCTCCCTGCCTATGGAAGTGTGGAGCTCCAGCACCCTCCCTGCCTATGGAAGTGTGGAGCTCCAGCACCCTCCCTGCCTATGGAAGTGTGGAGCTCCAGCACCCTCCCTGCCTATGGAAGTGTGGAGCTCCAGCACCCTCCCTGCCTATGGAAGTGTGGAGCTCCAGCACCCTCCCTGCCTATGGAAGTGTGGAGCTCCAGCACCCTCCCTGCCTATGGAAGTGTGGAGCTCCAGCACCCTCCCTGCCTATGGAAGTGTGGAGCTCCAGCACCCTCCCTGCCCTATGGAAGTGTGGAGCTCCAGCACCCCTCCCTGGCCTATGGAAGTGTGGAGCTCCAGCACCCTCCCTGCCTATGGAAGTGTGGAGCTCCAGCCACCCTCCCTGCCTATGGAAGTGTGGAGCTCCAGCACCCTCCCTGCCTATGGAAGTGTGGAGCTCCAGCACCCTCCCTGCCTATGGAAGTGTGGAGCTCCAGCACCCTCCCTGCCTATGGAAGTGTGGAGCTCCAGCACCCTCCCTGCCTATGGAAGTGTGGAGCTCCAGCACCCCTCCCTGCCTATGGAAGTGTGGAGCTCCAGCACCCTCCCTGCCTATGGAAGTGTGGAGCTCCAGCACCCTCCCTGCCTATGGAAGTGTGGAGCTCCAGCACCCTCCCTGCCTATGGAAGTGTGGAGCTCCAGCACCCTCCCTGCCTATGGAAGTGTGGAGCTCCAGCACCCTCCCTGCCTATGGAAGTGTGGAGCTCCAGCACCCTCCCTGCCTATGGAAGTGTGGAGCTCCAGCACCCTCCCTGCCTATGGAAGTGTGGAGCTCCAGCACCCTCCCTGCCTATGGAAGTGTGGAGCTCCAGCACCCTCCCTGCCTATGGAAGTGTGGAGCTCCAGCACCCTCCCTGCCTATGGAAGTGTGGAGCTCCAGCACCCTCCCTGCCTATGGAAGTGTGGAGCTCCAGCACCCTCCCTGCCTATGGAAGTGTGGAGCTCCAGCACCCTCCCTGCCTATGGAAGTGTGGAGCTCCAGCACCCTCCCTGCCTATGGAAGTGTGGAGCTCCAGCACCCTCCCTGCCTATGGAAGTGTGGAGCTCCAGCACCCTCCCTGCCTATGGAAGTGTGGAGCTCCAGCACCCTCCCTGCCTATGGAAGTGTGGAGCTCCAGCACCCTCCCTGCCTATGGAAGTGTGGAGCTCCAGCACCCTCCCTGCCTATGGAAGTGTGGAGCTCCAGCACCCTCCCTGCCTATGGAAGTGTGGAGCTCCAGCACCCTCCCTGCCTATGGAAGTGTGGAGCTCCAGCACCCTCCCTGCCTATGGAAGTGTGGAGCTCCAGCACCCTCCCTGCCTATGGAAGTGTGGAGCTCCAGCACCCTCCCTGCCTATGGAAGTGTGGAGCTCCAGCACCCTCCCTGCCTATGGAAGTGTGGAGCTCCAGCACCCTCCCTGCCTATGGAAGTGTGGAGCTCCAGCACCCTCCCTGCCTATGGAAGTGTGGAGCTCCAGCACCCTCCCTGCCTATGGAAGTGTGGAGCTCCAGCACCCTCCCTGCCTATGGAAGTGTGGAGCTCCAGCACCCTCCCTGCCTATGGAAGTGTGGAGCTCCAGCACCCTCCCTGCCTATGGAAGTGTGGAGCTCCAGCACCCTCCCTGCCTATGGAAGTGTGGAGCTCCAGCACCCTCCCTGCCTATGGAAGTGTGGAGCTCCAGCACCCTCCCTGCCTATGGAAGTGTGGAGCTCCAGCACCCTCCCTGCCTATGGAAGTGTGGAGCTCCAGCACCCTCCCTGCCTATGGAAGTGTGGAGCTCCAGCACCCTCCCTGCCTATGGAAGTGTGGAGCTCCAGCACCCTCCCTGCCTATGGAAGTGTGGAGCTCCAGCACCCTCCCTGCCTATGGAAGTGTGGAGCTCCAGCACCCTCCCTGCCTATGGAAGTGTGGAGCTCCAGCACCCTCCCTGCCTATGGAAGTGTGGAGCTCCAGCACCCTCCGTGCCTAGGGAAGTGTGGAGCTCCAGACACCCTCCGTGCCTATGGAAGAGCCACCTCCGCGGGCATGCTGCTCAACCACGCCGGCCCAGAGTTCCAGCCGCTCGGCTACACTCTCTCACAAGCCCCGCCTGGAGCTCCCCAGCCCGCCCCTGGTACCTCAACTACCGAGGCCAGCCGCTCGACCAGGCCGGCCCAGAGTTCCAGCCGCTCGGATAAGCTCTGTCACTCTCCCGCTAAGCAGCCACCGGTAACGGGGAAATGTCGCCGCCTTGTGGACACGCCGTTGTAAATGAATGGGCTTTCGCACTTAGTGCAATTTTCGCCAGCTCCGTGGCTGCAAGTATGGAGCTATGGAGCTATGGAGCCACCAGACAGGCTGGAGCTCTGGAGCTATGGAAGTATGGAGCTCTGGAGCTATGGAGCTATGGAGCTATGGAGCTCTGGGGCTATGGAGCTATGGAGCTATGGAGCTCTGGAGCTCTGGTGCTATGGAGCTCTGGAGCTCTGGTGCTATGGAGCTATGGAGCTATGGAGCTATGGAGCTATGGAGCTATGGAAGTCTGGAGCTATGGAAGTATGGAGCTATGGAAGTATGGAGCTATGGAGCTATGGAGCTATGGAGCCACCAGCCAGCACCCTCCGTGGCTCAACCACGCCGGCCCAGAGTTCCAGCCGCTCGGCTTCACTCTCTCACAAGCCCCGCCTGGAGCTCCCCAGCCCGCCCCTGGTACCTCAACTACCGAGGCCAGCCGCTCGACCAGGCCGGCCCAGAGTTCCAGCCGCTCGGCTTCACTCTCTCACAAGACCCGCCTGGAGCTCCCCGGCCCACCCCTGGTACCTCAACTACCGAGGCCAGCCGTTCGACCACGCCGGCGCAGAGTTCCAGCCGCTCGGATAAGCTCTGTCACTCTCCTGCCGCGCAGCCACCGGTAACGGGGAAATGTCGCCGCCTTGTGGACACGCCCTTGTAAATGAATGGGCTTTCGCACTTAGTGCAATTTTCGCCAACTCTCTGACTGGAGCTATGGAAGTATGGAGCTATGGAGCCACCAGCCACCCAGGCTGGAGCTATGGAGCTCTGGTGCTATGGAGCTCCTGGTGCTATGGAGCTATGGAGCTCTGGAGCTCTGGTGCTATGGAGCTATGGAGCTCTGGAAGTATGGAGCTATGGAGCTCTGGAGGTATGGAGCTATGGAGCCCTGAGCCCTGGAGCTATGGAGCCCTGGGAGCTATGGAGCCCTGGAGCCCTGGAGCTATGGAGCCCTGGAGCTATGGAGCTATGGAGCTCTGGTGCTATGGAGCTATGGAGCTCTGGTGCTATGGAGCTATGGAGCTCTGGTGCTATGGAGCTATGGAGCTCTGGTGCTATGGAGCTATGGAGCTCTGGTGCTATGGAGCTATGGAGCTGGTGCTATGGAGCTATGGAGCTCTGGTGCTATGGAGCTATGGAGCTCTGGTGCTATGGAGCTCTGGTGCTATGGAGCTATGGAGCTCTGGTGCTATGGAGCTATGGAGCTCTGGTGCTATGGAGCTATGGAGCTCTGGTGCTATGGAGCTCTGGTGCTATGGAGCTATGGAGCTCTGGTGCTATGGAGCTTCTGGAGCTCTGGAGGTATGGAGCTATGGAGGTATGGAGCCACCAGCCAGCACCCTCCGTGGCTGGATCAATGGAAGTGTTTAGGTACCAGGCGGCCAAAGTGCCGAGGCCTCACGCTCGACCACGCCGGCGCAGAGTTCCAGCCGCTCGGATGAGCTCTGTCACTCTCCCCGCCGCGCAGCCACCGGTAACGGGGAAATGTCGCCGCCTTGTGGACACGCCGTTGTAAATGGAATGGGCTTTCGCACTTAGTGCAATTTTCGCCAACTCTCTGACTTAGAGCTATGGAAGTATGGAGCTATGGAGCCACCAGCCACCCAGGCTGGAGCTATGGAGCTCTGGAGCTCTGGTGCTATGGAGCTCTGGAGGTATGGAGCTATGGAGCTATGGAGCTATGGAGCTATGGAGCCCTGGAGCTCTGGAGGTATGGAGCTATGGTGCTATGGAGCTCTGAAGCCATGGAAGCTCTGGTGCTATGGAGCTCTGGAGCTCTGGAGGTATGGAGCTCTGGAGGTATGGAGCTATGGAGCCCTGGAGCCCTGGAGCTATGGAGCCCTGGAGCTATGGAGCCCTGGAGCCCTGGAGCTATGGAGCCCTGGAGCTATGGAGCCCTGGAGCCCTGGAGCTATGGAGCCCTGGAGCTATGGAGCTATGGAGCCCTGGAGCCTATGGAGCTATGGAGCTATGGAGCTCTGGTGCTATGGAGCTATGGAGCTCTGGTGCTATGGAGCTATGGAGCTCTGGTGCTATGGAGCTATGGAGCTCTGGTGCTATGGAGCTATGGAGCTCTGGTGCTATGGAGCTCTGGTGCTATGGAGCTATGGAGCTCTGGTGCTATGGAGCTATGGAGCTCTGGTGCTATGGAGCTATGGAGCTCTGGTGCTATGGAGCTATGGAGCTCTGGAGGTATGGAGCTATGGAGGTATGGAGCCACCAGCCAGCACCCTCCGAGGCTGGATCAATGGAAAGTGTTTTAGGTACCAGGCAGCCAAAGGGCCGAGGCCTCACTCTCGACCACGCCGGCGCAGAGTTCCAGCCGCTCGGATAAGCTCTGTCACTCACCCGCCGCGCAGCCACCGGTAACGGGGAAATGTCGCCGCCTTGTGGACACGCCGTTGTAAATGAATGGGCTTTCGCACTTAGTGCAATTTTCGCCAGCTCCGTGGCTGCAAGTATGGAGCTATGGAGCCACCAGCCAGCCAGGCTGGAGCTATGGAAGTATGGAGCCATGGAGCCTCCGGAGCTATGGAAGTATGGAGCTATGGAGCTATGGAGCTCTGGAGCTCTGGAGCTCTGGAGCTATGGAGCTATGGAGCCCTGGAGCTATGGAGCTATGGAGCCCTGGTGCTATGGAGCTATGGAGCTCTCGGTGCTATGGAGCTATGGAGCTCTGGTGCTATGGAGCTATGGAGCTCTGGTGCTATGGAGCTATGGAGCTCTGGTGCTATGGAGCTATGGAGCTCTGGTGCTATGGAGCTATGGAGCTCTGGTGCTATGGAGCTATGGAGCTCTGGTGCTATGGAGCTCTGGAGCTCTGGTGCTATGGAGCTCTGGAGCTCTGGTGCTATGGAGCTATGGAGCTCTGGTGCTATGGAGCTATGGAGCTCTGGTGCTATGGAGCTATGGAGCTCTGGAGGTATGGAGCTATGGAGGTATGGAGCCACCAGCCAGCACCCTCCGTGCTGGATCAATGGAAGTGTTTAGGTACCAGGCGGCCAAAGTGCCGAGGCCTCACGCTCGACCACGCCGGCGCAGAGTTCCAGCCGCTCGGATGAGCTCTGTCACTCTCCCGCCGCGCAGCCACCGGTAACGGGGAAATGTCGCCGCCTTGTGGACACGCCGTTGTAAATGAATGGGCTTTCGCACTTAGTGCAATTTTCGCCAACTCTCTGACTTAGAGCTATGGAAGTATGGAGCTATGGAGCCACCAGCCACCCAGGCTGGAGCTATGGAGCTCTGGAGCTATGGAGCTCTGGTGCTATGGAGCTATGGAGCTCTGGTGCTATGGAGCTATGGAGCTCTGGTGCTATGGAGCTATGGAGCTCTGGTGCTATGGAGCTATGTAGCTCTGGTGCTATGGAGCTATGGAGCTCTGGTGCTATGGAGCTATGGAGCTCTGGTGCTATGGAGCTATGGAGCTCTGGTGCTATGGAGCTATGGAGCTCTGGTGCTATGGAGCTATGGAGCTATGGAGCCACCAGCCAGCACCCTCCGTGGCTGGATCAATGGAAGTGTTTTAGGTACCAGGCAGCCAAAGGGCCGGGGCCTCACGCTCGACCACGCCGGCGCAGAGTTCCAGCCGCTCGGATAAGCTCTGTCACTCACCCGCCACGCAGCCACCGGTAACGGGGAAATGTCGCCGCCTGGCGGACACGCCGTTGTAATGAATGGGCTTTCGCACTTAGTGCAATTTTCGCCAACTCTCTGACTGGAGCTATGGAAGTATGGAGCTATGGAGCCACCAGCCACCCAGGCTGGAGCTATGGAGCTCTGGAGGTATGGAGCTATGGAGCCCTGGAGCTATGGAGCTATGGAGCCCTGGAGCTATGGAGCCCTGGAGCTATGGAGCTATGGAGCCCTGGTGCTATGGAGCTATGGAGCTCTGGTGCTATGGAGCTATGGAGCTCTGGTGCTATGGAGCTATGGAGCTCTGGTGCTATGGAGCTATGGAGCTCTGGTGCTATGGAGCTATGGAGCTCTGGTGCTATGGAGCTATGGAGCTCTGGTGCTATGGAGCTCTGGAGCTCTGGAGGTATGGAGCCACCAGCCAGCACCCTCCGTGGCTGGATCAATGGAAGTGTTTTAGGTACCAGGCAGCCAAAGGGCCGAGGCCTCACGCTCGACCACGCGGCGCAGAGTTCCAGCCGCTCGGATAAGCTCTGTCACTCACCCGCCGCGCAGCCACCGGTAACGGGGAAATGTCGCCGCCTGGCGGACACGCCGTTGTAAATGAATGGGCTTTCGCACTTAGTGCAATTTTAGCCAACTCCGTGGCTGCAAGTATGGAAGTATGGAGCTATGGAGCCACCAGCCAGCACCCTCCGCGGCTGGAGCTATGGAGCTCCGGGGCTATGGAGCTCCGGGGCTATGGAGCTCCGGGGCTATGGAGCTATGGAGCTATGGAGCTCCGGGGCTATGGAGCTATGGAGCTCCGGGGCTATGGAGCTATGGAGCTCCGGGGCTATGGAGCTCCGGGGCTATGGAGCTCCGGGGCTATGGAGCTATGGAGCTATGGAGCTCCGGGGCTATGGAGCTATGGAGCTCCGGGGCTATGGAGCTATGGAGCTCCGGGGCTATGGAGCTCCGGGGCTATGGAGCTATGGAGCTCCGGGGCTATGGAGCTATGGAGCTCCGGGGCTATGGAGCTCTGGAGCTCTGGAAGTATGGATGATCCAGCACCCTCCGTGGCTGACCGCTGGTGCTCGGGGCCGGTGAACTCGGCACCCGCCTCCGGCGGGTGCCTCGGTGACCGCCGTCGCTTGGGGCCAGTGAACTCGGCACCCGCCTTCGGCGGGTGCCTCGGTGACCGGTTGTCGCTTGGGGCCAGTGAACTCGGCACCCGCCTTCGGCGGGTGCCTCGGTGACCGGTTGTCGCTTGGGGCCGGTGAACTCGGCACCCGCCTTCGGCGGGTGCCTCGGTGACCGGTTGTCGCTTGGGGCCGGTGAACTCGGCACCCGCCTTCGGCGGGTGCCTCGGTGACCGGTTGTCGCTTGGGGCCGGTGAACTCGGCACCCGCCTTCGGCGGGTGCCTCGGTGGCGGTCGGGGTTGGTGCTTGGGGACCGGCTTCGCTTCTGGAAGTCTGGGGGAGGCGGTCCTGGTGGTGGTGGCCGACGTTGATGGTGGTGGGGCGGGAAGAAGAAGGTTATAGTCCCCAGCCCGCCGCATAGGAAAATTTTAGGTACCAGGAGTGGATTTTTTTTTGCACCGGCGGTTTAGGGGCCGACCGCCTTGGTTTGGTGTCCGGGGAAAGTGCCTGCCGCCCGGCCCGGAGAAAGATTAGGCCCCCAGCCCGCCGCGGAGGAAAATTTTAGGTACCAGGAGTGGATTTTTTTTGCACCGGCGGCTAGGGGCCGACGCCTTGGTTTGGTGTCCGGAGAAAGTGCCTGCCGCCCGGCCCCGGAGAAAGATTAGGCCCCCAGCCCGCCGCGGAGGAAAATTTTA
>NW_028232544.1:17500-29767 GCF_054491065.1 Syngnathus leptorhynchus | reverse complement strand
TACACTTCCAGCTGGAGCTCGGGAGCGGCTTTTGCACAAGATCACGCCGTGTTAGCTTCCAGGACCTCGGCTAAGCAATTTTAACGGGTTGCCCGGTTCTTTTTTGAACCAGCCCGGTTCTTTTTTTTATCCAGCCTGGTTCTTTTTACACTTCCAGCTGGAGCTCGGGAGCGGCTTTTTGCACAAGAACACGCCGTGTTAGGCTTCCAGGACCTCGGCTAAGCAATTTTAACGGGTCGCCCGGTTCTTTTTTGATCCAGCCCGGTTCTTTTTTTTATCCAGCCTGGTTCTTTTTACACTTCCAGCTGGAGCTCGGGAGCGGCTTTTTGCACAAGAACACGCCGTGTTAGGCTTCCAGGACCTCGGCTAAGCAATTTTAACGGGTTGCCCGGTTCTTTTTTGAACCAGCCCGGTTCTTTTTTTTATCCAGCCTGGTTCTTTTTACACTTCCAGCTGGAGCTCGGGAGCGGCTTTTTGCACAAGAACACGCCGTGTTAGGCTTCCAGGACCTCGGCTAAGCAATTTTAACGGGTCGCCCGGTTCTTTTTTGATCCAGCCCGGTTCTTTTTTTTATCCAGCCTGGTTCTTTTTACACTTCCAGCTGGAGCTCGGGAGCGGCTTTTTGCACAAGATCACGCCGTGTTAGGCTTCCAGGACCTCGGCTAAGCAATTTTAACGGGTCGCCCGGTTCTTTTTTTTATCCAGCCCGGTTCTTTTTTTATCCAGCCCGGTTCTTTTTACACTTCCAGCTGGAGCTCGGGAGCGGCTTTTTGCACAAGATCACGCCGTGTTAGGCTTCCAGGACCTCGGCTAAGCAATTTTAACGGGTCGCCCGTTCTTTTTTGATCCAGCCCGGTTCTTTTTTTTATCCAGCCTGGTTCTTTTTACACTTCCAGCTGGAGCTCGGGAGCGGCTTTTTGCACAAGAACACGCCGTGTTAGGCTTCCAGGACCTCGGCTAAGCAATTTTAACGGGTCGCCCGGTTCTTTTTTTTATCCAGCCCGGTTCTTTTTTTATCCAGCCCGGTTCTTTTTACACTTCCAGCTGGAGCTCGGGAGCGGCTTTTTGCACAAGATCACGCCGTGTTAGGCTTCCAGGACCTCGGCTAAGCAATTTTAACGGGTCGCCCGGTTCTTTTTTGATCCAGCCCGGTTCTTTTTTTTATCCAGCCCGGTTCTTTTTACACTTCCAGCTGGAGCTTGGGAGCGGCTTTTTGCACAAGAACACGCCGTGTTAGGCTTCCAGGACCTCGGCTAAGCAATTTTAACGGGTCGCCCGGTTCTTTTTTGATCCAGCCCGGTTCTTTTTTTATCCAGCCCGGTTCTTTTTACACTTCCAGCTGGAGCTCGGGAGCGGCTTTTTGCACAAGATCACGCCGGGTTAGGCTTCCAGGACCTCGGCTAAGCAATTTTAACGGGCCACCCGGTTCTTTTTTTTTTATCCAGCCCGGTTCTTTTTTTTATCCAGCCTGGTTCTTTTTACACTTCCAGCTGGAGCTCGGGAGCGGCTTTTTGCACAAGATCACGCCGTGTTAGGCTTCCAGGACCTCGGCTAAGCAATTTTAACGGGTCGCCCGGTTCTTTTTTGATCCAGCCCGGTTCTTTTTTTTATCCAGCCTGGTTCTTTTTACACTTCCAGCTGGAGCTCGGGAGCGGCTTTTTGCACAAGAACACGCCGTGTTAGGCTTCCAGGACCTCGGCTAAGCAATTTTAACGGGTCGCCCGGTTCTTTTTTTTATCCAGCCCGGTTCTTTTTTTATCCAGCCCGGTTCTTTTTACACTTCCAGCTGGAGCTCGGGAGCGGCTTTTTGCACAAGATCACGCCGTGTTAGGCTTCCAGGACCTCGGCTAAGCAATTTTAACGGGTCGCCCGGTTCTTTTTTGATCCAGCCCGGTTCTTTTTTTTATCCAGCCCGGTTCTTTTTACACTTCCAGCTGGAGCTTGGGAGCGGCTTTTTGCACAAGAACACGCCGTGTTAGGCTTCCAGGACCTCGGCTAAGCAATTTTAACGGGTCGCCCGGTTCTTTTTTGATCCAGCCCGGTTCTTTTTTTATCCAGCCCGGTTCTTTTTACACTTCCAGCTGGAGCTCGGGAGCGGCTTTTTGCACAAGATCACGCCGGGTTAGGCTTCCAGGACCTCGGCTAAGCAATTTTAACGGGCCGCCCGGTTCTTTTTTTTTATCCAGCCCGGTTCTTTTTTTTATCCAGCCTGGTTCTTTTTACACTTCCAGCTGGAGCTCGGGAGCGGCTTTTTGCACAAGATCACGCCGTGTTAGGCTTCCAGGACCTCGGCTAAGCAATTTTAACGGGTCGCCCGGTTCTTTTTTGATCCAGCCCGGTTCTTTTTCCACTTCCAGCTGGAGCTCAGCAGCGGCTTTTTGCACAAGATCACGCCGGGTTAGGCTTCCAGGACCTCGGCTAAGCACTTCTAACGGGTCGCCCGGTTCTTTTTTGAACCAGCCCGGTTCTTTTTACACTTCCAGCTGGAGCTCAGCAGCGGCTTTTTGCACAAGATCACGCCGGGTTAGGGTTCCAGGACCTCGGCTAAGCAATTTTAAAGGGCCGCCCGGTTCTTTTTTTGATCCAGCCCGGTTCTTTTTACACTTCCAGCTGGAGCTCAGCAGCGGCTTTTTGCACAAGATCACGCCGGGTTAGGCTTCCAGGACCTCGGCTAAGCACTTCTAACGGGCCCTGGTCCACCCCTGCCAGTGCATTTCAAAACTTGGCATTAATTTCGACCTAAGAGACGAAGTCTGATTTTTTTCTACCACTTGGGCGGCCTTTTTGCACCCAGAACACCCGCACCGGCACCATAAATTCGAAGGGTGCCGAGTGCGTCGGCGCAGATTCTGCGACGGAGTGACACTTCCCTCTTGTGGACATTCGGCGGTAGGTGAAATGCGCACTCGGTCTTCTCTTTTCTTTTCCTTCCAGTGAAACTTTGGCAACATTCTGCGAGCTGCTGGCTTCCAGACCTCGGCCAAGCAGGTGGAGGATTTTTTTCCACTTCCAGCTGGAGGTGAGGAGGGACTTTTTGGGCAAGATCACGCCGACTTAGCAAGCAAGGTGGAAGTGCCAGCATGCTCCGTGGCTGGAAGTGTGGATGTGCCAGCACCCTCCCTGCCTATGGAAGTGTGGAGCTCCAGCACCCTCCCTGCCTATGGAAGTGTGGAGCTCCAGCACCCTCCCTGCCTATGGAAGTGTGGAGCTCCAGCACCCTCCCTGCCTATGGAAGTGTGGAGCTCCAGCACCCTCCCTGCCTATGGAAGTGTGGAGCTCCAGCACCCTCCCTGCCTATGGAAGTGTGGAGCTCCAGCACCCTCCCTGCCTATGGAAGTGTGGAGCTCCAGCACCCTCCCTGCCTATGGAAGTGTGGAGCTCCAGCACCCTCCCTGCCTATGGAAGTGTGGAGCTCCAGCACCCTCCCTGCCTATGGAAGTGTGGAGCTCCAGCACCCTCCCTGCCTATGGAAGTGTGGAGCTCCAGCACCCTCCCTGCCTATGGAAGTGTGGAGCTCCAGCACCCTCCCTGCCTATGGAAGTGTGGAGCTCCAGCACCCTCCCTGCCTATGGAAGTGTGGAGCTCCAGCACCCTCCCTGCCTATGGAAGTGTGGAGCTCCAGCACCCTCCCTGCCTATGGAAGTGTGGAGCTCCAGCACCCTCCCTGCCTATGGAAGTGTGGAGCTCCAGCACCCTCCCTGCCTATGGAAGTGTGGAGCTCCAGCACCCTCCCTGCCTATGGAAGTGTGGAGCTCCAGCACCCTCCCTGCCTATGGAAGTGTGGAGCTCCAGCACCCTCCCTGCCTATGGAAGTGTGGAGCTCCAGCACCCTCCCTGCCTATGGAAGTGTGGAGCTCCAGCACCCTCCCTGCCTATGGAAGTGTGGAGCTCCAGCACCCTCCCTGCCTATGGAAGTGTGGAGCTCCAGCACCCTCCCTGCCTATGGAAGTGTGGAGCTCCAGCACCCTCCCTGCCTATGGAAGTGTGGAGCTCCAGCACCCTCCCTGCCTATGGAAGTGTGGAGCTCCAGCACCCTCCCTGCCTATGGAAGTGTGGAGCTCCAGCACCCTCCCTGCCTATGGAAGTGTGGAGCTCCAGCACCCTCCGTGCCTAGGGAAGTGTGGAGCTCCAGCACCCTCCGTGCCTATGGAAGAGCCACCTCCGCGGGCATGCTGCTCAACCACGCCGGCCCAGAGTTCCAGCCGCTCGGCTACACTCTCTCACAAGCCCCGCCTGGAGCTCCCCAGCCCGCCCCTGGTACCTCAACTACCGAGGCCAGCCGCTCGACCAGGCCGGCCCAGAGTTCCAGCCGCTCGGATAAGCTCTGTCACTCTCCCGCTAAGCAGCCACCGGTAACGGGGAAATGTCGCCGCCTTGTGGACACGCCGTTGTAAATGAATGGGCTTTCGCACTTAGTGCAATTTTCGCCAGCTCCGTGGCTGCAAGTATGGAGCTATGGAGCTATGGAGCCACCAGACAGGCTGGAGCTCTGGAGCTATGGAAGTATGGAGCTCTGGAGCTATGGAGCTATGGAGCTATGGAGCTCTGGGGCTATGGAGCTATGGAGCTATGGAGCTCTGGAGCTCTGGTGCTATGGAGCTCTGGAGCTCTGGTGCTATGGAGCTATGGAGCTATGGAGCTATGGAGCTATGGAGCTATGGAAGTCTGGAGCTATGGAAGTATGGAGCTATGGAAGTATGGAGCTATGGAGCTATGGAGCTATGGAGCCACCAGCCAGCACCCTCCGTGGCTCAACCACGCCGGCCCAGAGTTCCAGCCGCTCGGCTTCACTCTCTCACAAGCCCCGCCTGGAGCTCCCCAGCCCGCCCCTGGTACCTCAACTACCGAGGCCAGCCGCTCGACCAGGCCGGCCCAGAGTTCCAGCCGCTCGGCTTCACTCTCTCACAAGACCCGCCTGGAGCTCCCCGGCCCACCCCTGGTACCTCAACTACCGAGGCCAGCCGTTCGACCACGCCGGCGCAGAGTTCCAGCCGCTCGGATAAGCTCTGTCACTCTCCTGCCGCGCAGCCACCGGTAACGGGGAAATGTCGCCGCCTTGTGGACACGCCCTTGTAAATGAATGGGCTTTCGCACTTAGTGCAATTTTCGCCAACTCTCTGACTGGAGCTATGGAAGTATGGAGCTATGGAGCCACCAGCCACCCAGGCTGGAGCTATGGAGCTCTGGTGCTATGGAGCTCTGGTGCTATGGAGCTATGGAGCTCTGGAGCTCTGGTGCTATGGAGCTATGGAGCTCTGGAAGTATGGAGCTATGGAGCTCTGGAGGTATGGAGCTATGGAGCCCTGGAGCCCTGGAGCTATGGAGCCCTGGAGCTATGGAGCCCTGGAGCCCTGGAGCTATGGAGCCCTGGAGCTATGGAGCTATGGAGCTCTGGTGCTATGGAGCTATGGAGCTCTGGTGCTATGGAGCTATGGAGCTCTGGTGCTATGGAGCTATGGAGCTCTGGTGCTATGGAGCTATGGAGCTCTGGTGCTATGGAGCTATGGAGCTGGTGCTATGGAGCTATGGAGCTCTGGTGCTATGGAGCTATGGAGCTCTGGTGCTATGGAGCTCTGGTGCTATGGAGCTATGGAGCTCTGGTGCTATGGAGCTATGGAGCTCTGGTGCTATGGAGCTATGGAGCTCTGGTGCTATGGAGCTCTGGTGCTATGGAGCTATGGAGCTCTGGTGCTATGGAGCTCTGGAGCTCTGGAGGTATGGAGCTATGGAGGTATGGAGCCACCAGCCAGCACCCTCCGTGGCTGGATCAATGGAAGTGTTTAGGTACCAGGCGGCCAAAGTGCCGAGGCCTCACGCTCGACCACGCCGGCGCAGAGTTCCAGCCGCTCGGATGAGCTCTGTCACTCTCCCGCCGCGCAGCCACCGGTAACGGGGAAATGTCGCCGCCTTGTGGACACGCCGTTGTAAATGAATGGGCTTTCGCACTTAGTGCAATTTTCGCCAACTCTCTGACTTAGAGCTATGGAAGTATGGAGCTATGGAGCCACCAGCCACCCAGGCTGGAGCTATGGAGCTCTGGAGCTCTGGTGCTATGGAGCTCTGGAGGTATGGAGCTATGGAGCTATGGAGCTATGGAGCTATGGAGCCCTGGAGCTCTGGAGGTATGGAGCTATGGTGCTATGGAGCTCTGAAGCCATGGAGCTCTGGTGCTATGGAGCTCTGGAGCTCTGGAGGTATGGAGCTCTGGAGGTATGGAGCTATGGAGCCCTGGAGCCCTGGAGCTATGGAGCCCTGGAGCTATGGAGCCCTGGAGCCCTGGAGCTATGGAGCCCTGGAGCTATGGAGCCCTGGAGCCCTGGAGCTATGGAGCCCTGGAGCTATGGAGCTATGGAGCCCTGGAGCTATGGAGCTATGGAGCTATGGAGCTCTGGTGCTATGGAGCTATGGAGCTCTGGTGCTATGGAGCTATGGAGCTCTGGTGCTATGGAGCTATGGAGCTCTGGTGCTATGGAGCTATGGAGCTCTGGTGCTATGGAGCTCTGGTGCTATGGAGCTATGGAGCTCTGGTGCTATGGAGCTATGGAGCTCTGGTGCTATGGAGCTATGGAGCTCTGGTGCTATGGAGCTATGGAGCTCTGGAGGTATGGAGCTATGGAGGTATGGAGCCACCAGCCAGCACCCTCCGAGGCTGGATCAATGGAAGTGTTTTAGGTACCAGGCAGCCAAAGGGCCGAGGCCTCACTCTCGACCACGCCGGCGCAGAGTTCCAGCCGCTCGGATAAGCTCTGTCACTCACCCGCCGCGCAGCCACCGGTAACGGGGAAATGTCGCCGCCTTGTGGACACGCCGTTGTAAATGAATGGGCTTTCGCACTTAGTGCAATTTTCGCCAGCTCCGTGGCTGCAAGTATGGAGCTATGGAGCCACCAGCCAGCCAGGCTGGAGCTATGGAAGTATGGAGCCATGGAGCTCCGGAGCTATGGAAGTATGGAGCTATGGAGCTATGGAGCTCTGGAGCTCTGGAGCTCTGGAGCTATGGAGCTATGGAGCCCTGGAGCTATGGAGCTATGGAGCCCTGGTGCTATGGAGCTATGGAGCTCTGGTGCTATGGAGCTATGGAGCTCTGGTGCTATGGAGCTATGGAGCTCTGGTGCTATGGAGCTATGGAGCTCTGGTGCTATGGAGCTATGGAGCTCTGGTGCTATGGAGCTATGGAGCTCTGGTGCTATGGAGCTATGGAGCTCTGGTGCTATGGAGCTCTGGAGCTCTGGTGCTATGGAGCTCTGGAGCTCTGGTGCTATGGAGCTATGGAGCTCTGGTGCTATGGAGCTATGGAGCTCTGGTGCTATGGAGCTATGGAGCTCTGGAGGTATGGAGCTATGGAGGTATGGAGCCACCAGCCAGCACCCTCCGTGGCTGGATCAATGGAAGTGTTTAGGTACCAGGCGGCCAAAGTGCCGAGGCCTCACGCTCGACCACGCCGGCGCAGAGTTCCAGCCGCTCGGATGAGCTCTGTCACTCTCCCGCCGCGCAGCCACCGGTAACGGGGAAATGTCGCCGCCTTGTGGACACGCCGTTGTAAATGAATGGGCTTTCGCACTTAGTGCAATTTTCGCCAACTCTCTGACTTAGAGCTATGGAAGTATGGAGCTATGGAGCCACCAGCCACCCAGGCTGGAGCTATGGAGCTCTGGAGCTATGGAGCTCTGGTGCTATGGAGCTATGGAGCTCTGGTGCTATGGAGCTATGGAGCTCTGGTGCTATGGAGCTATGGAGCTCTGGTGCTATGGAGCTATGTAGCTCTGGTGCTATGGAGCTCTGGTGCTATGGAGCTATGGAGCTCTGGTGCTATGGAGCTATGGAGCTCTGGTGCTATGGAGCTATGGAGCTCTGGTGCTATGGAGCTATGGAGCTCTGGTGCTATGGAGCCACCAGCCAGCACCCTCCGTGGCTGGATCAATGGAAGTGTTTGGCTGCCTGGTACCTAAAAGGGCCGGGGCCTCACGCTCGACCACGCCGGCGCAGAGTTCCAGCCGCTCGGATAAGCTCTGTCACTCACCCGCCGCGCAGCCACCGGTAACGGGGAAATGTCGCCGCCTGGCGGACACGCCGTTGTAAATGAATGGGCTTTCGCACTTAGTGCAATTTTAGCCAACTCCGTGGCTGCAAGTATGGAAGTATGGAGCTATGGAGCCACCAGCCAGCACCCTCCGCGGCTGGAGCTATGGAAGTATGGAGCTATGGAGCTATGGAGCTATGGAAGTATGGAGCTATGGAGCTCTGGAGGTATGGAGCTATGGAGCCCTGGAGCCCTGGAGCTATGGAGCCCTGGAGCTATGGAGCTATGGAGCCCTGGAGCTATGGAGCCCTGGAGCTATGGAGCTATGGAGCTCTGGTGCTATGGAGCTATGGAGCTCTGGTGCTATGGAGCTATGGAGCTCTGGTGCTATGGAGCTATGGAGCTCTGGTGCTATGGAGCTATGGAGCTCTGGTGCTATGGAGCTATGGAGCTCTGGTGCTATGGAGCTCTGGAGCTCTGGTGCTATGGAGCTATGGAGCTCTGGTGCTATGGAGCTCTGGAGCTCTGGTGCTATGGAGCTCTGGAGCTCTGGTGCTATGGAGCTATGGAGCTCTGGTGCTATGGAGCTATGGAGCTCTGGTGCTATGGAGCTATGGAGCTCTGGTGCTATGGAGCTATGGAGCTCTGGTGCTATGGAGCTATGGAGCTCTGGTGCTATGGAGCTATGGAGCTCTGGTGCTATGGAGCTATGGAGCTCTGGTGCTATGGAGCTATGGAGCTATGGAGCCCTGGAGCCCTGGAGCTATGGAGCCCTGGAGCTATGGAGCTATGGAGCCCTGGAGCTATGGAGCTATGGAGCTATGGAGCTCTGGTGCTATGGAGCTATGGAGCTCTGGTGCTATGGAGCTATGGAGCTCTGGTGCTATGGAGCTATGGAGCTCTGGTGCTATGGAGCTATGGAGCTCTGGTGCTATGGAGCTCTGGTGCTATGGAGCTATGGAGCTCTGGTGCTATGGAGCTCTGGAGCTCTGGAGCTCTGGTGCTATGGAGCTATGGAGCTCTGGTGCTATGGAGCTCTGGAGCTCTGGAGGTATGGAGCTATGGAGCCACCAGCCAGCACCCTCCGTGGCTGGATCAATGGAAGTGTTTTAGGTACCAGGCAGCCAAAGGGCCGAGGCCTCACGCTCGACCACGCCGGCGCAGAGTTCCAGCCGCTCGGATAAGCTCTGTCACTCACCCGCCGCGCAGCCACCGGTAACGGGGAAATGTCGCCGCCTTGTGGACACGCCGTTGTAAATGAATGGGCTTTCGCACTTAGTGCAATTTTAGCCAACTCTCTGACTGGAGCTATGGAAGTATGGAGCTATGGAGCCACCAGCCACCCAGGCTGGAGCTATGGAGCTATGGAGCTCTGGTGCTATGGAGCTATGGAGCTCTGGTGCTATGGAGCTATGGAGCTCTGGTGCTATGGAGCTATGGAGCTCTGGTGCTATGGAGCTATGGAGCTCTGGTGCTATGGAGCTATGGAGCTCTGGTGCTATGGAGCTATGGAGCTCTGGTGCTATGGAGCTATGGAGCTCTGGTGCTATGGAGCTATGGAGCTCTGGTGCTATGGAGCTATGGAGCTCTGGTGCTATGGAGCTATGGAGCTCTGGTGCTATGGAGCTATGGAGCTATGGAGCTCTGGTGCTATGGAGCTATGGAGCTCTGGTGCTATGGAGCTATGGAGCTCTGGTGCTATGGAGCTATGGAGCTCTGGTGCTATGGAGCTCTGGTGCTATGGAGCTATGGAGCTCTGGTGCTATGGAGCTCTGGAGCTCTGGAGGTATGGAGCTATGGAGCTATGGAGCCACCAGCCAGCACCCTCCGTGGCTGGATCAATGGAAGTGTTTTAGGTACCAGGCAGCCAAAGGGCCGAGGCCTCACGCTCGACCACGCCGGCGCAGAGTTCCAGCCGCTCGGATAAGCTCTGTCACTCACCCGCCGCGCAGCCACCGGTAACGGGGAAATGTCGCCGCCTTGTGGACACGCCGTTGTAAATGAATGGGCTTTCGCACTTAGTGCAATTTTAGCACACTCTCTGACTGGAGCTATGGAAGTATGGAGCTATGGAGCCACCAGCCACCCAGGCTGGAGCTATGGAGCTATGGAGCTCTGGTGCTATGGAGCTATGGTGCTATGGAGCTCTGAAGCCATGGAGCTCTGGTGCTATGGAGCTCTGGAGCTCTGGAGGTATGGAGCTCTGGAGGTATGGAGCTATGGAGCCCTGGAGCCCTGGAGCTATGGAGCCCTGGAGCTATGGAGCCCTGGAGCCCTGGAGCTATGGAGCCCTGGAGCTATGGAGCTATGGAGCCCTGGAGCTATGGAGCTATGGAGCTCTGGTGCTATGGAGCTATGGAGCTCTGGTGCTATGGAGCTATGGAGCTCTGGTGCTATGGAGCTATGGAGCTCTGGTGCTATGGAGCTATGGAGCTCTGGTGCTATGGAGCTATGGAGCTATGGAGCTCTGGTGCTATGGAGCTATGGAGCTCTGGTGCTATGGAGCTATGGAGCTCTGGTGCTATGGAGCTATGGAGCTCTGGTGCTATGGAGCTCTGGTGCTATGGAGCTATGGAGCTCTGGTGCTATGGAGCTCTGGAGCTCTGGAGGTATGGAGCTATGGAGCTATGGAGCCACCAGCCAGCACCCTCCGTGGCTGGATCAATGGAAGTGTTTTAGGTACCAGGCAGCCAAAGGGCCGAGGCCTCACGCTCGACCACGCCGGCGCAGAGTTCCAGCCGCTCGGATAAGCTCTGTCACTCACCCGCCGCGCAGCCACCGGTAACGGGGAAATGTCGCCGCCTTGTGGACACGCCGTTGTAAATGAATGGGCTTTCGCACTTAGTGCAATTTTAGCACACTCTCTGACTGGAGCTATGGAAGTATGGAGCTATGGAGCCACCAGCCACCCAGGCTGGAGCTATGGAGCTATGGAGCTCTGGTGCTATGGAGCTATGGAGCTCTGGTGCTATGGAGCTATGGAGCTCTGGTGCTATGGAGCTATGGAGCTCTGGTGCTATGGAGCTATGGAGCTCTGGTGCTATGGAGCTATGGAGCTCTGGTGCTATGGAGCTATGGAGCTCTGGTGCTATGGAGCTATGGAGCTCTGGTGCTATGGAGCTATGGAGCTATGGAGCTCTGGTGCTATGGAGCTATGGAGCTCTGGTGCTATGGAGCTATGGAGCTCTGGTGCTATGGAGCTATGGAGCTCTGGTGCTATGGAGCTCTGGTGCTATGGAGCTATGGAGCTCTGGTGCTATGGAGCTCTGGAGCTCTGGAGGTATGGAGCTATGGAGCTATGGAGCCACCAGCCAGCACCCTCCGTGGCTGGATCAATGGAAGTGTTTTAGGTACCAGGCAGCCAAAGGGCCGAGGCCTCACGCTCGACCACGCCGGCGCAGAGTTCCAGCCGCTCGGATAAGCTCTGTCACTCACCCGCCGCGCAGCCACCGGTAACGGGGAAATGTCGCCGCCTTGTGGACACGCCGTTGTAAATGAATGGGCTTTCGCACTTAGTGCAATTTTAGCACACTCTCTGACTGGAGCTATGGAAGTATGGAGCTATGGAGCCACCAGCCACCCAGGCTGGAGCTATGGAGCTATGGAGCTCTGGTGCTATGGAGCTATGGAGCTCTGGTGCTATGGAGCTATGGAGCTCTGGTGCTATGGAGCTATGGAGCTCTGGTGCTATGGAGCTATGGAGCTCTGGTGCTATGGAGCTATGGAGCTATGGAGCCACCAGCCAGCACCCTCCGTGGCTGGATCAATGGAAGTGTTTTAGGTACCAGGCAGCCAAAGGGCCGGGGCCTCACGCTCGACCACGCCGGCGCAGAGTTCCAGCCGCTCGGATAAGCTCTGTCACTCACCCGCCGCGCAGCCACCGGTAACGGGGAAATGTCGCCGCCTGGCGGACACGCCGTTGTAAATGAATGGGCTTTCGCACTTAGTGCAATTTTAGCCAACTCCGTGGCTGCAAGTATGGAAGTATGGAGCTATGGAGCCACCAGCCAGCACCCTCCGCGGCTGGAGCTATGGAAGTATGGAGCTATGGAGCTATGGAGCTATGGAAGTATGGGGCTATGGAAGTCTGGAGCTATGGAGCTCTGGGGCTATGGAGCTCCGGGGCTATGGAGCTATGGAGCTCCGGGGCTATGGAGCTCCGGGGCTATGGAGCTATGGAGCTCCGGGGCTATGGAGCTCCGGGGCTATGGAGCTCCGGGGCTATGGAGCTATGGAGCTCCGGGGCTA
>NW_028232544.1:0-7500 GCF_054491065.1 Syngnathus leptorhynchus | reverse complement strand
GAGGCACGCACTGCGTGCGGCCAGGATGCGGAGTTGGATCGGCGCTGGTTGGGAACCCTCGGGGAACGAAGGCGGACGGCGGCCAGCCGGCGCCGACGAACCCGTCGGGGAGGGGGCTGGTGGCAGGCGCGATCGGCACTATTGCTGACTGCCGGGAGGGAAGCTGCGCCCCGGCCGAGTCAGACTCAGCCGTTGCGGCCCCCCCGAGCCCGCAGCGCGTAGCGCGGAAGCCATACGCCCCCCCGATGCGGAGCGACAGACGCCCCCGCGACCGCGGTTGGTCGGGAAGGCTTTTCGGATAGAGGTCGGACGGTGTGTGTGGACGGCTTCCCGTGGTGCCGCCGCTATCAAGCCGGAGGGTTTGAGAAACGACATTCGCGGAAGGACCGGCGCGGCCGGCGGACGCTCGCACGCGCGGCGCCCGACACTCAGCCGCTCGCTCGGCCTCCGTGGATCGTGGCTAGGTGGGATGGATGCCAAACCGGGTCGTCTCGGTCTCGCCGCAGTACGGTCGCGCCGGGGCCTGCGGGGCGGCGCGGGGAGCGCACGCTCACGCAGCGGCCGGGGCGCTAGAGTGCGACCCGCAGTGGGTAGGAACCGTCCACCCGACGTCGGACGAGCCGAGGCCGATGGAGGCCCTACCAAGGCGGGTCATGAGTGCCAGTCGGTCAGTTGGGTGAGGGGGTACTCGGAGGCCCACCGGGAGCAGACGGGCGACCGGGGATGGGGGGCGTACGCGGGCGGGCGCCGGGAGAAGACGGCCCGTCCGGGGTCGAATCTCGGCCTGTGTTTTCGGAGCCGGCCGGGCATCACGCTCCCTCCTTGGATGGACAACATTCGTAGTTGACACTTTGTGTCATTTTATCCGAGCGGGCGGGCGCCTCGAGAGGCGGACCGTCCGGGGCGACTCTCGGCCTGTGTTTTCGGAGCCGGCCGGGCCTCACGCTCCCTCCTTGGATGGACAACATTCGTAGTTGACACTTTGTGTCATTTTATCCGAGCGGACGGGCGCCGCGAGGCGGACCGTCCGGGGCGACTCTCGGCCTGTGTTTTCGGAGCCGGCCGGGCATCACGCTCCCTCCTTGGATGGACAACATTCGTAGTTGACACTTTGTGTCATTTTATCCGAGCAGACGGGCGCCGCGAGGCGACCGTCCGGGGCGACTCTCGGCCTGTGTTTAAGGAGCCGGCCGGGCATCACGCTCCTTCCTTGGATGGACAACATTCGTAGTTGACACTTTGTGTCATTTTATCCGAGCGGGCGGGCGCCGCGAGGCGGACCGTCCGGGGCGACTCTCGGCCTGTATTTAAGGAGCCGGCCGGGCATCACGCTCCTTCCTTGGATGGACAACATTCGCAGTTGACACTTTGTGTCATTTTATCCGAGCAGACGGGCGCCGCGAGGCGGACCGTCCGGGGCGACTCTCGGCCTGTGTTTTCGGAGCCGGCCGGGCATCACGCTCCCTCCTTGGATGGACAACATTCGTAGTTGACACTTTGTGTCATTTTATCCGAGCAGACGGGCGCCGCGAGGCGGACCGTCCGGGGCGACTCTCGGCCTGTGTTTAAGGAGCCGGCCGGGCATCACGCTCCTTCCTTGGATGGACAACATTCGCAGTTGACACTTTGTGTCATTTTGTTCGGCCTGTGTTTAAGGAGGCGGCCGTCCTCCACTCGGTCCGTGTTTAAGGAGCGACACTCGCGCTCCGGTTCGGCCTGTATTTAGGGAGGCGGCCGTCCTCCGCTTGGTCTGTGTTAAGGGCGACACTCGGTCCATGTTTGAGGAGCCTGGCCCTGACGCTCCTCTCCGGCCTGTGTTTAAGGAGGCGGCCGTCCTCCCCTTGGTCTGTGTTAAGGGCGACACTCGGTCCATGTTTGAGGAGCCTGGCCCTGACGCTCCTCTCCGGCCTGTGTTTAAGGAGGCGGCCGTCCTCCCCTTGGTCTGTGTTAAGGGCGACACTCGGTCCATGTTTGAGGAGCCTGGCCCTGACGCTCCTCTCCGGCCTGTGTTTAGGGAGGCGGCCGTCCTCCCCTTGGTCTGTGTTAAGGGCGACACTCTGTCCATGTTTGAGGAGCCTGGCCCTGACGCTCCTCTCCGGCCTGTGTTTAAGGAGGCGGCCGTCCTCCCCTTGGTCTGTGTTAAGGGCGACACTCGGTCCATGTTTGAGGAGCCTGGCCCTGACGCTCCTCTCCGGCCTGTGTTTAAGGAGGCGGCCGTCCTCCCCTTGGTCTGTGTTAAGGGCGACACTCGGTCCATGTTTGAGGAGCCTGGCCCTGACGCTCCTCTCCGGCCTGTGTTTAAGGAGGCGGCCGTCCTCCCCTTGGTCTGTGTTAAGGGCGACACTCGGTCCATGTTTGAGGAGCCTGGCCCTGACGCTCCTCTCCGGCCTGTGTTTAAGGAGGCGGCCGTCCTCCCCTTGGTCTGTGTTAAGGGCGACACTCGGTCCATGTTTGAGGAGCCTGGCCCTGACGCTCCTCTCCGGCCTGTGTTTAAGGAGGCGGCCGTCCTCCCCTTGGTCTGTGTTAAGGGCGACACTCGGTCCATGTTTGAGGAGCCTGGCCCTGACGCTCCTCTCCGGCCTGTGTTTAAGGAGGCGGCCGTCCTCCCCTTGGTCTGTGTTAAGGGCGACACTCGGTCCATGTTTGAGGAGCCTGGCCCTGACGCTCCTCTCCGGCCTGTGTTTAAGGAGGCGGCCGTCCTCCCCTTGGTCTGTGTTAAGGGCGACACTCGGTCCATGTTTGAGGAGCCTGGCCCTGACGCTCCTCTCCGGCCTGTGTTTAAGGAGGCGGCCGTCCTCCACTTCCTTCCATGCACCACCACATTCGCAGTTGACACTTTGCCATTTTTTCAGAGAGGTGACACTTAGTCGTTTTTTCGAAAGTTGACACTTAGTCGTTTTTTCGAAAGTTGACACTTTGCCGTTTTTTCAGAGAGGTGACACTTAGCCGTTTTTTCGAAAGTTGACACTTAGCCGTTTTTTCGAAAGTTGACACTTAGCCGTTTTTTCGAAAGTTGACACTTAGTCACTTTTTCGCCACAGTGACACCTCCAGCGCGTGCCACGGCGCTTTTCAGGTCTTCTATCCGACCTTGTGCTGTCGAGGACGGCGTGTCCGACGCCGTGGGGAGACCAGCACCATCTCCTCCATATTCGTAAACGGGGTGCTTTGGAAAACGGGGGGAAAGTCGATGAGTACACTGACTACTGGGACCATTTCATTGTACTCTGGCGCACCTGAAGACCAAAAAAGGTACTGCACCTTAGCCCGGGTACCTCACCCCCTGGTACCTCGAGGAGAACTTAGAAAAATTTCGACAAATTTTTGGTGAGCTCCAGGGAGAGAGGCTGATTTTTCGCTTTTTGAGGCCGACCGCCGAACCGGCGCGGGGCGGACTCACAAGCCCCGCAGAGCCGTGGGCACTTAGTCGTTTTTTCAGAGAGGCGACACTTAGTCGTTTTTTCAGAGGCGACACTTAGTCGTTTTTTCGAAAGTTGACACTTAGCCGTTTTTTCGAAAGTCGACACTTAGCCGTTTTTTTGGAAAGTTGACACTTAGTCGTTTTTTCGAAAGTTGACACTTAGTCGTTTTTTCGCCACAATTGGCTCTGAGCTCCAGGGGGAGAGCCTGGTTTTGCCTTATTTCAGGCCGGCTGGGGAACCGGCGCGGGTCGGATGCACGAGCCCGGCAGAGCCGTGGGCACTTAGAAAATTTTCGCCGATTAAGCTGGGACCTCCAGGCGGAGACCGGCATTCCTCGTCCTCGGGGTTCGACCCAGGAACCGGCGCTGGGCAGACGCCGTAGCCACGCAGAGCCGTGGGCACTTAGAAAATATTCGCCAAGTTGGCTCTGAGCTCCAGGCGGAGAGGCTGGTTTTGCCTTATTTCAGGCCGGCTGGGGAACCGGCGCGGGTCGGATGCACGAGCCCGCAGAGCCGTGGGCACTTTGCCATTTTCTCAGAGTCGACACTTAGTCGTTTTTTCAGAGAGGCGACACTCTGTCGTTTTTTCGAAAGTTGACACTTTGCCGTTTTTTCAGAGAGGCGACACTTAGCCGTTTTTTCAGAGATGTGACACTTAGCCGTTTTTTCAGAGATGTGACACTTAGCCGTTTTTTCAGAGATGTGACACTTTGCCGTTTTTTCGAAAGTTGACACTTAGCCGTTTTTTCGAAAGTCGACACTTAGCCGTTTTTTCAGAGATGTGACACTTTGCCGTTTTTTCGAAAGTTGACACTTAGCCGTTTTTTCGAAAGTTGACACTTAGTCGTTTTTTCAGAGATGTGACACTTAGAAACTTTTTGCCAAGTTGGCTGTGAGCTCCAGGAGGAGACCGTTATTTTTCGTCATTCGAGGCCGACTGCGGAACCGGCGCTGGGCGGACGCCAAAGCTCGGCAGGGCCGTGGGCACTTAGAAACTTTTTGCCAAGTTGGCTGTGAGCTCCAGGAGGAGACCGTTATTTTTCGTCATTCGAGGCCGACTGCGGAACCGGCGCTGGGCGGACGCCAAAGCTCGGCAGGGCCGTGGGCACTTAGAAACTTTTTGCCAAGTTGGCTGTGAGCTCCAGGAGGAGACCGTTATTTTTCGTCATTCGAGGCCGACTGCGGAACCGGCGCTGGGCGGACGCCAAAGCTCGGCAGGGCCGTGGGCACTTAGAAACTTTTTGCCAAGTTGGCTGTGAGCTCCAGGAGGAGACCGTTATTTTTCGTCATTCGAGGCCGACTGCGGAACCGGCGCTGAGCGGACGCCAAAGTTCGGCAGGGCCGTGGGCACTTAGAAACTTTTTGCCAAGTTGGCTGTGAGCTCCAGGAGGAGACCGTTATTTTTCGTCATTCGAGGCCGACTGCGGAACCGGCGCTGAGCGGACGCCAAAGTTCGGCAGGGCCGTGGGCACTTAGAAACTTTTTGCCAAGTTGGCTGTGAGCTCCAGGAGGAGACCGTTATTTTTCGTCATTCGAGGCCGACTGCGGAACCGGCGCTGGGCGGACGCCAAAGCTCGGCAGGGCCGTGGGCACTTAGAAACTTTTTGCCAAGTTGGCTGTGAGCTCCAGGAGGAGACCGTCATTTTTCGTCATTCGAGGCCGACTGCGGCACCGGCGCTGAGCGGACGCCAAAGCTCGGCAGGGCCGTGGGCACTTAGAAACTTTTTGCCAAGTTGGCTGTGAGCTCCAGGAGGAGACCGTTATTTTTCGTCATTCGAGGCCGACTGCGGAACCGGCGCTGGGCGGACGCCAAAGCTCGGCAGGGCCGTGGGCACTTAGAAACTTTTTGCCAAGTTGGCTGTGAGCTCCAGGAGGAGACCGTCATTTTTCGTCATTCGAGGCCGACTGCGGCACCGGCGCTGAGCGGACGCCAAAGCTCGGCAGGGCCGTGGGCACTTTGCCACTTTTTCGCCACAATTGGCTGTGAGCTCCAGGAGGAGACCGTTATTTTTCGTCATTCTAGGCCGGTTGCAGAACCGGCGCGGCTCGGATGCACGAGCCCGCAGAGCCGTGGGCACTTAGAAAAATTTCAGAGAGGCGACACTTTGCCATTTTTTCAGAGAGGTGACACTTAGTCGTTTTTTCGAAAGTTGACACTTAGCCGTTTTTTCGAAAGTTGACACTTAGTCGTTTTTTCGAAAGTTGACACTTAGTCGTTTTTTCGCCAAAGTGCCCACCTCCAGCGCGTGCCACGGCGCTTTCCAGGTCTTCTATCCGACCTTGTGCTGTCGAGGACGGCGTGTCCGACGCCGTGGGGAGACCAGCACCATCTCCTCCATACTCGTAAACGAGGTGCTTTGGAAAACGGGGGGAAAGTCGATGAGTACACTGACTACTGGGACCATTTCATTGTACTCTGGCGCACCTGAAGACCAAAAAAGGTACTGCACCTTAGCCCGGGTACCTCACCCCCTGGTACCTCGAGGTGAGCTCCAGGGAGAGAGGCTGATTTTTTGCTTTTTGAGGCCGACCACCGAACCGGCGCGGGGCGGACTCACAAGCCCCGCAGAGCCGTGGGCACTTAGTCGTTTTTTCGAAAGTTGACACTTAGTCGTTTTTTCGCCGATTTTGCTGGGACCTCCAGGCGAGGACCGGCGTTTTTCGTCTTCCGGGTCCGACCCGGGAACCAGCGCCGAGCGGACACATTCGCTCGCTAGTGCCGTTGGCACTTAGAAAATTTTTCGTTTGTCATGAGCTCCGGGCGGAGACCGGCGTTTTTCGTCTTCCGGGTCCGACCCGGGAACCAGCGCCGAGCGGACACATTCGCTCGCAAGTGCCGTTGGCACTTAGAAAATTTTTCGTTTGTCATGAGCTCCGGGCGGAGAGCGGCGTTTTTCGTCTTCCGGGTTCGACCCGGGAACCAGCGCCGAGCGGACACATTCGCTCGCTAGTGCCGTTGGCACTTAGAAAATTTTTCGTTTGTCATGAGCTCCGGGCGGAGACCGGCGTTTTTTGTCTTCCGGGTTCGACCCGGGAACCAGCGCCGAGCGGACACATTCGCTCGCTAGTGCCGTTGGCACTTAGAAAATTTTTCGTTTGTCATGAGCTCCGGGCGGAGAGCGGCGTTTTTCGTCTTCCGGGTTCGACCCGGGAACCAGCGCCGAGCGGACACATTCGCTCGCTAGTGCCGTTGGCACTTAGAAAATTTTTCGTTTGTCATGAGCTCCGGGCGGAGAGCGGCGTTTTTCGTCTTCCGGGTTCGACCCGGGAACCAGCGCCGAGCGGACACATTCGCTCGCTAGTGCCGTTGGCACTTAGAAAATTTTTCGTTTGTAATGAGCTCCGGGCGGAGAGCGGCGTTTTTCGTCTTCCGGGTTCGACCCGGGAACCAGCGCCGAGCGGACACATTCGCTCGCTAGTGCCGTTGGCACTTAGAAAATTTTTCGTTTGTCATGAGCTCCGGGCGGAGAGCGGCGTTTTTCGTCTTCCGGGTTCGACCCGGGAACCAGCGCCGAGCGGACACATTCGCTCGCTAGTGCCGTTGGCACTTAGAAAATTTTTCGTTTGTCATGAGCTCCGGGCGGAGAGCGGCGTTTTTCGTCTTCCGGGTTCGACCCGGGAACCAGCGCCGAGCGGACACATTCGCTCGCTAGTGCCGTTGGCACTTAGAAAATTTTTCGTTTGTCATGAGCTCCGGGCGGAGAGCGGCGTTTTTCGTCTTCCGGGTTCGACCCGGGAACCAGCGCCGAGCGGACACATTCGCTCGCTAGTGCCGTTGGCACTTAGAAAATTTTTCGTTTGTCATGAGCTCCGGGCGGAGACCGGCATTTTTCGTCATTCGAGGCCGACGGGGGAACCAGCCGGAGCGGACACGTTTGCTCGGAAGAGCCGTTGGCACTTAGAAAAAATTCCGTGTCTCGTGAGCTCCAGGGGGGACAGGCTGGTTTTATTCATCCGTAGCCGACATGGGAACCAGCGCGGAGCGGATTGGTGTTGCGCTGCCATATACCTCATCTCTCTCAAGAGTCCCCCCCTTATACGTGCCGATGGTGTTTTGGAAAACGGGGGGTAACTGGATGA
>NW_028232543.1:0-29805 GCF_054491065.1 Syngnathus leptorhynchus | reverse complement strand
CCCTGAGCTAGCTGACAGTGCCAACAACATCCAGTTCTTGCGTCAGAGTGAAATAGGGAGGAGGTAACAGGGCATCAGCTGAGGCTTTATTTCTACACTGAGGACTGTCGAAGACTCCAAAAAGATGAAAAACAAATTGTCTTTGAACAATAAATGGATGTCACGGACTGAACTGTCTTCAGAGTCCAACGTAGACACTAAAAAGCCTCGATGTTTGCATATCTATTTTTCTCTAAGTAATAAGGCACTACAAAGATAATGAAACAATCAGTTCAACATTACTGATATGAAACAATAACAATCTGATTTAAATTCCAAGAAACAAGAAAACCTTCAGTCTATTGACAGTCTTTCCTTCTTAGGTTCTTCTTTTCTCTCTTTTCGCTTTCTTTCTCTTTCTTTGAAATGCCTTTGAATAAACAGCATATGCATGCATGCGCCAGCCTCTCACTCAATCTTTGGAAGGTGGGGCTAGCCTGAATGTTGTGTATCATGCTGTCAAGCTGTGATTACATCAGAAGTACAGACTGGAATAGCATAGACAACAGCTGTCATAGCTAAATGAGCACTTCAACAGTTCTAAACTGTCGGAGCAGTGAACAAAACAAATGTCTGTGGATCCCTAGTGGATGTTGCCTGTAACGTTAAACCGTGGAGTCAGATGTAACTTTCACCATTGCTGTTTGACCCCTCACGGGCCAATGTCTATAAGGATCCCTTGTTGCTTATGGCTGGCACAATCAAGCAGAACTGTTGTGGACTTTCTCCAAGAGAGAATAGCACATAAAATGACTATGATTTGTATGAAGGAAGGTAAAGGATAAATCTGTTTGAATATGTTTGTTTTGTATTTTATCAAAACATTGTATTGTATTTGCATTGGGGAAAATGGTAGATTATAAAAATGAAGAAAAAAGTGTTTACATACGATTACAGATACCATTACTACTGTAACTACAATCATCACCACCACCCCAGGAATGGACTATTCTTTTAACCCAACAAAATCTGACATTTTAAATTGGGGTTTTTTTTTTTTTTTTATATTGCCATCTATGATATGTTTGATCAGTTCTCATGAACTCCTCATATGCATCCCCGATACATCAACAGCTCCAATAAGGAGATAGGATAGTGCTGTGAGTGTTTATGGATCTCTTTGGATGGACTGTGTGGTTCTGCATAACACTGATCTTCTTCCAAGTCCAAGAGTCCTACAATTCTGCAAAATGTGACTCAGTCTTATAATGCATAGAACTTATGTTTTTATCGGTCAAAGTTGGTAGTATTGCTTGCAATAGAAACATGTTGTCTTGGTTTTTTTTTGGGTGGGGGGGGGCGGAGTTGCTGTGAGTAGTAACTGTTGCTTCTCTCAACATATTTGCTTGTCTCTTAAAAAGGAGAGTGTATTGCCGTCAGTGACTGAGTAAGTAATCAAGAATCAAGTGTGTATGTTTTTCCATTGACTGTAGGTCTTTGTGTTATTAGAATTTTATTGTGTGTTTGTTTTCAAGGGTGGGAAGGCAATCTGAATAATTTTTAAAGACAGTACATACTAATACAGAGCATTTACATCATATGTCAAGACAATTGAGACAAGTTAATGTGTTATGGATTCATCATTTTTATGTTGAAGGATGAGAAATTCCACTTAACAGTTCAATACTAGTCTCAGAGAAAGTAATTTATGTACAGTGTTTCTACAGTAAACAATAAAAACCTTGAAACTCCCACTTGTTTCTTTGTTGCTGTTGTATTGTTTAGTTTTAACTTATCAGAAGGTCATGTATGAAAATGCTAAAACCCATCCATGCATTCATTATCTGTACCACTTTGTCCCCACGGGGGTCGCGGATGCTAAAACCTAACATCATGATTTTTCCATACAATGACCAAGATTCAACTCCCTATGAGGTATTTTTTTTCTTTCACAATTTAAAAAAATTCCCGAGTTCATTAATTGTTCATTGCACTTAGCTTTCTGTGTATTAACGGTGAGAACTGATTCCTGGAGCCAAGAGGAGATCTTATTCAATCTCTGATTACATATTTGACTGAGTACTAAAGAGTTTCTGCCATCTACAAGAACAACAAAGTCATCAGCATACATCTGAAACTTGATCTCTGAACATGTCTCAGGAAGATTACCGAGGGTTGTTCCTTGGGGGATTCCTGTTTGAGATTTCTGAAAGGAGGATCTACAATTATTAATGACAATACATTGTTCACATTTCTGCATGTATGAGTGGAACCAGCACATCAAACATTTGGAGAAGTGGAGTAATGAGTTTTGATAATAATAGGTCATGGTAGTATTTTAGGTAGGTAAAATAGGTAGGTAGGTAGGTAGGTAGGTAGGTAGGTAGGTAGGTAGGTAGGTAGGTAGGTAGGTAGGTAGGTAGGTAGGTAGGTAGGTAGGTAGTTGGTTTAGGTAACGGCAGCATGGTGGGGCACTGGTTAGCACGTCCACCTCACAGATCAGAGGGTGCGGGCTCAATTCCCCTGTGTGGAATTTACATGTTGTCCCCTTGCCTATGTGGGTTTTCTCCGGGCATTACGGTTTCCTCCCACATCCCAAAAACATGCATGGCAGGCTGATTGAGCACTCCAAATTGTGTGCGTGCGAGTGCGGATGGTTGTTCATCTCTGTGTGCACTGCTATTGGCTGGCAGCCAGTTCTGGTTGTCCCCCTCCTACTGTCCGATGACTACTAGGATAGGCTCCAGCACACCTCCGACCCTGGAGACAAGCGGTACGATGGCTGAATGGCTGGATGGCTGGATGGATGGATGGATGGATGGATGGATGGATGGATGGATGGATGGATGGATGGATGGATGGATGGATGGATGGATGGATGGATGGATGGATGGATGGATGGTTTACCGTATCAAAAGCCTGGATGGATGGTTTACCGTATCAAAAGCCTTTTTCAAATCAAGGAACACTGCTCCAAGAATATTGCCCTGTCTACCGATTGTTTCACTTGCTCTATGAGTAGACATTTGTTTTTTGTTGAATGATTATGTATGAAGCCAAACTGTAGAGAATCCAAAATGTTTCCCAGATATTGTATTGTAGAAATAATATTTTTTATAACACTTAGAGATGACGGGCAGAAGACTGATAATAATTGGTTGCTTCTTGAGTGTTCTCTGATTTAAAAATTGGCTTGATAAGAATCTTTAGCCAGTCTACAGCAAACTGACCTGTGGTGATCCATCTGTTAATATGAGTGAGGGGCTCAAACAGGATATTAGGATGTATTCATTTTTAAACACAACATCTAAATTATACATATCCTTGGCGATTGAGTTGTTTAAATCATTTATTGAATAGGTTCTGTCTGATGCAAACTGTGATGTCCGGGCTTTAACAGTAGAAATGAAAGTCATTAAATACAGTGACCAGACAGTTTTTTCCTGCCACTATGAGTTCATATAAAAAAATCTGAGTTTACATTGGAATTTATCAAATAATGAAACTTTTTCCACATTGTTTTTCCATTTCACTTTGCATTAGACAGAAGTTTAAGATCATAATTGACATTATATTGATGTATTTCTTTCACAACTTGACTTCAAACTTCCCTTTTCTTCATTATTTTAATATCAGTAGAAATTCAAGGAAGTAGTTTTTTCCTTTGACCAATTTTACACTCTTTCAAAAACGTATCTACCACTTTTGAAAATTAAATGTAAATACATTTCAACAGTTATTTATTTCTTTTTTTTTTCCAATCTCCTCGAGGTTTTCCTTTGGCAGCTTTGTCTCATTTTTATGGATCTTTTTCACTTTTACTTTGTGAAATGACCTTGTATCTCTCAATATCATATAATGGTATTATAAACCATAAACCAAAATTTTAAGATTTTATTATCCTGTCAGTTTTATTAAACACAATTAAATATATATTTTTTAATCTTTGCTCACTTCTTGTTATTTGAATAGGTTCATTAATTAAATGATGGTAGTCAAATTTCAATGTTCATTGTTTGAGTTGTCTTTTTTACTGTGACTTTCCCTCCAGTTGATGTTAAAATCTCCAAGTTTGCTTTAAAGGTTTTGAACAGAACCTTAAGATCCTCATAAAATCTGCTGGAGCAGGTCAAAGGCGGATTATACACTACCACAATATTTAAATTCACGTGGAGGAAAGGAAAATATTTATGCGGAGGCATTCGATGGACAGAATGTACATGTGTCTTTTCATATTCCTCACTAAACCTCCCAATCTATTGTTGGCCCTTTCTTTTCTGAAACAATTGCAACCAGGAACATCAATCACATTTGTTGAAATATAATGTTTTGCTTGAACATGCCGTCCAAATGCCTAGGTGAAAAGATGGGAATTTTACCGACATGAAATGCTCGCTCATGTCGGATTGTGTTATTTGTTCTAGACCTGCGCCCATATTAAAACACCTTGTTGTCAATTAAAATATCCATCCATATATTTTGCTTGTACTCAATGTATAGTGGCTGAGTTGGAGCCAATTTTTGCTGACTTGAGGTGAGAGATGGTTTCCGTAATAAAACACTAGTTCACATTTATAGTCTTCATGAAACATAAAATGCTTTTTCTTCTGTTTTTATGTGGGAAGAAGCCTGATTACCTGGGGAAAACATGCAGAACATGCAAATATTGCACAACAGGGAGGGGACTAACCTGAACCTTTTGACTATGTAAAATCCATCCATCCATTTTCTATACCACTTGTCTCCACGGCATGCTGGAACCTATCCCAGCAGTCATCGGCAATAAGCGAGGAACATCCTGAACCAGTTGCCAGCCAAATGCAGGGCTGTATGTAAAATGTAAAAATTAAATACAATTGTTAGAAAAAAGAAAAAAACACCAGCTGCCCCATTTACTCTTGCATGCATTTGCTTCCATTGATAGAATTGGAGGCTTACAGCAAGCTTCAGCCTCCAAAGCTAACTGTAAAATAAACGGTGACTTCACTAGGAAGTATGAAAAAGTGGGTAATCAAATGTTTGTGTGCCTGTAAAGCCAACAATAAACCAAGTGATATGACATTACTTGTTTATTGTTGACTTTACATCATAACAGCACAGATGAGCGAATACGGCTCGTCAAAATACCAGGCTATATGAGTGATCTTCTGCAACCCACACAGCCCTCTGCTGCTTACTGTCCTGTACAGAGTCTACAGGAGGTCCTCGGTTTACGACGGCCTCAAATTACGTTGTTTCATGTTAACGATCCACGTCTCTTATATTATTTTTTAAATTATTTTTTTCATATTTCATCTCATATATTTAAAGAATTTTTTCTACCTAAACAATTTTGAGTCGTAAGCATCGTAAAGGCTTCCTAAGATTTGTAACGCGCGCAGGAACTAGTCGGTGTGCGCGGCGGGGGAAAACACCACGAGAGAGGCTGTAGACGGAGAAAGACAGTGTTACCCACTCACATGATATACGCCATTTTGGACTGTTGCGTCATTCTCTCTTGCAACGCCCCTTCCAGTGTGCAAGCCATAGTAAAGGTAAATAATTGTTTTCTCTTTTTTTATTACTGTACTGTTTCATTTTCTTACAGTTGCGACCTACTCCGAAATTGGGTTTACGTTGCCGCGTAGGAATGGATCAACGTCGTAAACCGAGGAACCCCTGTATTGTGTTTGCAATGACAATGAACAACAATGCACAGAAAATCATACCAGAAGAAAATTATGTCTTCTAAAATGCATTTATGGCAAATGTCTGGTACACACAGTAACAGTCAAGTTGTTTTTGTCCTGATTTTGCCCATGCCCAACCAACGACGACGAGCAGCAGATATGTATTGTATGTCCAACTATCCATTCTCAGCACCGCTTATCCTGTTCAGGATTGCTGGGGGTGCTGGAGCCTATCCTGGCTGACATCAGGCAAAAAGCAGACTACACCCTGGTCACCAGTCAGTCACTGGGCACACGTAGAAACAAACCACCATTCACACCCATATCCACAGTCACTGAGCTGGAACTATCCCATGCTACCTGCACACAAGTCAGGCGAGAGTATTGTCTAAATCTCGATTTTGCCTGCTTTGATTCTACGTGGGTTTCTGTCTAACGCAGTTTGGTCCATCCATCCATACATACATCTTCTTCCGCTTATCCGGGGTTGGGTCGCAGGGGCAGCAGCTTTAGGAGGGACTCCCAGACTTCCCTTTCCCCAGCCAATTCGTCCAGCCCATCCCGGGGGATCCCAAGACATTACCAGGCCAGCTGAGAGACATAGTCTCTCCAGCGCATCCTGGGTCATCCACGGGGTCTCCTGCCGGTGGGACATGCCTGTAACACCTCCCCAGGGAGACGTCCAGGAGGTATCCTGGTTAGATGCCCGAGCCAATTCATCTGGCTCCTCTCAACATGGAGGAGCAGCGGCTTTACTCCGAGTCTCTCCTGGATGACCAAGCTTCTCACCCAGCCTGGACACCCTGCAGAGAAAACTCATTTTGGCCATTTGTATCCCGGCTCTTGTTCTTTCAGTCATGACACATAGCTCGTGACCATAGGTGAGAGTAGGTGCGTGGATCGACCGGTGAATTGAGAGATTTGCCTTTTGGCTCAGCTCTCTCCTCATCACAACGGACCGGTACAGAGTCCGCATTACAGCCGACGCTGCACCGATCCGCCTGTCAATCTCACGTTCCATCCTACCCTCGCTTGTGGGCAGGGCAGGGCAGGGCAGGGCAGGGCAGGGCAGGGCAAGGCAAGGCAAGGCAAGGCAAGGCAAGGCAAGGCAAGGCAAGGCAAGGCAAGGCAAGGCAAATTTATTTGTATAGCGCATTTCACACACAAGGCAATTCAATGTGATTTACATAAAAATGATTAAAAAAACAAAGAACATAGAGCATTAAAAAATCATATAATAAAATTTAAAAAGAGAGGCTTTTAATTTAAGAATACGCTGCGCTAAACAGTAACATTTTTAGCCCTGATTTAAAGGAGCTAACAGTGTGAGCAGACCTCAAATCTATGGAAAGTTTGTTCCGCAAGTGAGGAGCATAATAACTGAATGCCGCTTCTCCTTGCTTGGTTCTTGTTCTTGGGACACGCAACAAGCCAGTTCCAGATGACCTGAGAGGTCTGGATGCTTGATAAGGAACAAGTAGATCAAGCATGTATTTTGGTCTGAGATCATATAGGGTTTTGTAGACCAGCAGTAGGATTTTAAAATCTATCCTTTGACTCACAGGAAGCCAGTGTAGCGATATAACAAACAGTGTAATATGATCTAGTTTCCTGGTGTTTGTGAGGACTCTGGCAGCAGCATTCTGGATCAGCTGCAGCATTCTAGATCAACTGCAGCTGCCTGATGGATTTTTCGTTAAGGCCTGTAAAGAGGCCATTACAATAATCTAACCTACTAAAAATGTATGTATGAATACGTTTTTCCACATCTTGTTGAGACAGAAACCCCTTAATTCTAGTTATGTTTTTCAGGTGGTAATAGGCAGATTTAGTGATAAACTTAAGATGGCGGTGGAAGTTTAGGTCTGAGTCAATAATTACACCGAGATTTCTGGCGTGCCCTTATGATCCTAGGAGCCATGTTGTCTGGGGCTTCATGCCCCTGGTAGGGTCACCCATGGCAAAAGGGTCCTAGGTGAGGGGCCAGACAAAGCACGGCTCAGAAGACCCCTTATGATGAAAAAGATATATGGATTTTGTTTTCCCTCGCCCGGACGCGGGTCCCTAACCCTCTCTGGAGCCAGGCCTGGAGGTGGGGCTCGAAGGCGAGCGCCTGGTGGCCGGGCCTTCGCTCATGGGGTCCGGTCGGGCATAGCCCGAAAAGAAGACGTGGGTCCCCCTTCCAATGGGCTCACCACCTATAGGAGGGGCCAAAGGGGTCGGGTGCATAGTGAGCTGGGCGGCGGCCAAAGGCGAGGACCTTGGCGGTCCGATCCCCGGCTGCAGAGGCTGGCTCTTGGAACATGAAATGTCACCTCTCACTGGAAAAAAGCCCAAGCTGGTGTGTGAGGCAGAAAGGTTCCGACTAGACATAGTCGGACTTGCCTCCACACATAGTTTGGGCTCTGGTACAAGCCCTCTCGAGAGGGGCTGGACTCTCTTCCACTCTGGAGTTGCCCACGGTGAGAGGCGTCGAGCAGGTGTTGGCATACTTATTGCCCCACGGCTGGGCGCCTGCACATTGGGGTTCACCCCGGTGAGCGAGAGGGTAGCCTCCCTCCGCCTTCGGGTGGGGGGACGGGTCCTGACTGTTGTTTGTGTCTATGCACCGAACGGCAGCTCAGAGTACCCACCCTTCTGGAGGTCCCTGGAGGAATTGCTGGAGAGCGCTCCTTCTGGGGACTCCATCGTTCTACTGGGTGACTTCAATGCTCACATGAGCAATGACAGTGAGACCTGGAAGGGCGTGATTGGGAGGAACGGCCCCCCCGATCTGAACCCGAGGGAAGCAGTGCACGGTGTTCTATTATTGGACTTCTGTGCTCGACACGGATTTTCTTTAATGAACACCATGTTCAAGCATAAGGGTGTCCATGTGTGTTAGGGTTGAATAGATTAGGTTGATCATATTATGTTGGAATGTAATCAGTGGTGATTGACCTAAGCTTGTCCTGTCTTAACAAAGGAGTAGAACAAAGTACTAAGATCCTTTGCACTGATTGACCAATTGTAGAAGACGCAATCAAAGTTGTTTTGTCTACTCAACATCGTAAAACATCCCCCGCTATGATGTGATCAGAGGCCAGGTGTTTCAACCCCCACCTTGGCCACCACACATGTAAATTGTCACCCCCACCCTTCTTTTCTCAATAAATACTCTCTTGCATGGGTGCAGCGGCAGACTTTGTTCGAACAGTGCTGTGTCAACAGCATCGAACAATTTCTCCACTTGCAGAAGTAATTCTCCACGTGTAAGTGTTCAAAGGGCGTACTGTCTCCTGTGTGATTCTTGCTCAATAAGTTAGAGTCGGAACATCTCTAACATTTTGGTGCCGTGACCCAGATCCAACATACCCACTGCTGATCGACGGAGGACGACGTGCTGCATTGTCGACAAGCCAGCGTCCATTAGGAGGACCTGGTAAAGAAAAGACCTGGCAAGTAAATTCTTCGCTGGGCCAGCATCTAAGGTCTGCCTTCGTCGAACAACAGTGGATTGACGGAATCCGGCAGTGCAACGAACCAGGGGACAAGTAAGTTAAAGCCCTAAAAATTGTGTGATTGTGTTGTTGTGAAAGGGGTTGAAAGAAAAAAAAAGAAAAAAAAAAAAAAAGATACGGCTTTGGTTTGTCCGAGCTATGAGATACGGCTTTGGTTTGTCCGAGCTATGAGATACGGCTCTGGTTTGTCCGAGCTATGAGATACGGCTTTGGTTTGTCCGAGCTATGAGATACGGCTTTGGTTTGTCCGAGCTATGAGATACGGCTTTGGTTTGTCCGAGCTATGAGATACGGCTTTGGTTTGTCCGAGCTATGAGATACGGCTCTGGTTTGTCCGAGCTATGAGATACGGCTTTGGTTTGTCCGAGCTATGAGATACGGCTTTGGTTTGTCCGAGCTATGAAGTTTACGGTTTGGTTTATCCGAGCTATGAGATACGGCTTTGGTTTGTCCGAGCTAAGAAACAGCTGGGGTTCTCGCCCCAGGGGAAGGAACAGGCTAAGAAAAAGAAAAAACAGAGCTTTTTCTTAATTGAAGAAGGGCATAGATTCTTTTTTTTGGTCTGTTTTTCCGAGCTGTTTGCATGAAAGTTGTGTGATTGAGAGTGTGAATGGTAGTATAAATTAAAAAAAAAACAAAAAAAAGGTCAATTCACTACCTTTGGTTCAGATGCTTACTTAATTTTTTTTGTAAAGCATGTCCTGTTTGTGTAGGTCAATTCACTACCTTTGGTTCAGATGCTTACTTAATTTTTTTTGTAAAGCATGTCCTGTTTGTGTAAAACATAATCCACAAGGAAACATGAGACCTAAGAGAGGCTCGTTTCCAAAACCATCTTACCCATTCCAAATCATGCACATGGATTTTATTGGACTCACAGAAAAGAACCTGTGATCAAACTCTTTTGGATTAATGTCAACGCAACTGTTAAAGGACGAACGTTGCCGCAAGTGGCCTACACAGAGAGACCAGCTGAAGTGAACTATACATGTTACATCCAAGGAAACAAGACCCACAAATGCATCAACGACGACTGCTCTCCAGGAGGACACTGGATGGGAGCTTTGGATGTCACTGCTAAGTGTCAGGATGAGAGAGCCATTTCAAGTGGTTGTCCGATGCTGCCCGCCAACTGGACAAGTGTCTGCACCAGTGTGGGTGACAGACCACACCTACAGGATACAACATCATCAGCTGACGACAGCACGCAACTCTTCTGCACGTCCAACTCTTCTGCACGTCGACGCAGGACCGTTGTGACCTTTGACTCTCATGATCCTGTCTGGGGATGGTTCTGGACTTGATGACTGCAACACGACGGTTCCAGCAAGGAAGCATATCCACCATCACCAGCGTCCCCGCCCCCAATTCAAATAGAGGCAGAATAATCCTCTTCCCCCTTGGTGGCCAGGTAGTCTACCCTGGCCACTGAAGACGACAACCACACGGCAGACACTTCCAGGTTCTCCCCCGACGAAGCAGTGCTGCAGAGGGGGTGAGAATTGTGCTCACCCTCCAACAGTGGGCGTGCCAAGCCCCCGACGGCTGAACAATCACGAGCAATTTTTGTCTTGACTGTTGTTATTGGTAACATTCTGGTCGCCTAAGGCAGAGGGACCGTGTGAGACTTTTCCTGCATTATAACATCTTGCCGCAGGTTTTTCACTCACACACTAAAATTGATCTACGTAGATTGCAATGATACGCTGTTTCTGTGTGTTTGTTGTTTTTTTTTTTTGTTTTTTTTTTTAAATTGTTTTTCCTGACAACATCATATGATAAACAGGAGGGATATGTTAGGGTTGAATAGATTAGGTTGATCATATTATGTTGGAATGTAATCAGTGGTGATTGACCTAAGCTTGTCCTGTCTTAACAAAGGAGTAGAACAAAGTGCTAAGATCCTTTGCACTGATTGACCAATTGTAGAAGACGCAATCAAAGTTGTTTTGTCTACTCAACATCGTAAAACATCCCCCGCTATGATGTGATCAGAGGCCAGGTGTTTCAACCCCCACCTTGGCCACCACACATGTAAATTGTCACCCCCACCCTTCTTTTCTCAATAAATACTCTCTTGCATGGGTGCAGCGGCAGACTTTGTTCGAACAGTGCTGTGTCAACAGCATCGAACAATTTCTCCACTTGCAGAAGTAATTCTCCACGTGTAAGTGTTCAAAGGGCGTACTGTCTCCTGTGTGATTCTTGCTCAATAAGTTAGAGTCGGAACATCTCTAACAATGTGTGCACTTGGCACCAGGACACCCTAGGCCGCAGTTCGTTGATCGACCTTGTAGTCGTGTCATCGGATTTGCGGCCGCATGTTTTGGACACTCGGGTGAAGAGAGGGGCGGAGCTGTCAACTGATCACCACCTGGTGGTGGGTTGGCTCCGATGGTGGGGGAAGATGCCGGTCCGACCGGGCAGACCCAAACGCTCTGTGAGGGTCTGCTGGGAACGTCTGGCAGAATCCCCTGTCAGGAAGAGCTTCAACTCCCACCTCCGGCAGAGCTTTTCCCACGTCCCGGGGGAGGCGGGGGACATTGAGTCCGAGTGGACCTTGTTCCGCGCCTCCATTGTTGAGGCAGCCGGCCGGAGCTGTGGCCGTAAGGTTGTTGGTGCCTGTCGTGGCGGCAATCCCCGAACCCGCTGGTGGACACCGGCGGTAAGGGATACCGTCAAGCTGAAGAAGGAGTCCTATAGGGCCTTTTTGGCCTGCGGGACTCCGGAGGCAGCTGACGGGTACCGGATGGCCAAGCGGAACGCGGCTTCGGCGGTTGCTGAGGCAAAAACTCGGGCGTGAGAGGAGTTTGGCGAGGCCATGGAGAATGACTTCCGGACGGCTTCAAGGAAATTCTGGTCCACCATCCGGCGTCTCAGGAGGGGGAAGCAGTGCACGGTCAACACTGTTTACAGTGGAGATGGTGTGCTGCTGACCTCGACTCGGGATGTCGTGAGTCGGTGGGGGGAATACTTCGAAGACCTCCTCAATTCCACCAACACGCCTTCCTTTGTGGAAGCAGGGCCTGGGGACTCTGAGGCGGACTCTCCAATCTCGGAGGTCGAAGTCACTGAGGTAGTTAAAAAACTCCTTGGTGGCAAGGCCCCGGGGGTGGATGAGATCCGCCCGGAGTTCTTAAAGGCTCTGGATGTTGTGGGGCTGTCTTGGCTGACACGCCTCTACAGCATTGCGTGGACATCGGGGACGGTGCCTCTGGATTGGCAGACTGGGGTGGTGGTTCCTCTCTTTAAGAAGGGGGACCGGAGGGTGTGTTCCAATTACAGGGGAATCACACTCCTCAGCCTCCCTGTAAGGTCTATTCAGGGGTGCTGGAGAGGAGGATCCGTCGGGAGGTCGAACCTCGGATTCAGGAAGAGCAATGTGGCTTTCGTCCTGGCCGTGGAACAGTGGACCAGCTCTACACCCTTGGCAGGATCCTTGAGGGTGCATGGGAGTTCGCCCAACTAGTCCACATGTGCTTTGTGGATTTGGAGAAGGCGTTCGACCGTGTCCCTCGGGAGGTTCCCTGGAGGGTGCTTCGGGAGTACGGGGTGCCGAGCCAACTAATAAGGGCGGTTCGGTCCCTGTATCACCGATGCCAGAGTTTGGCCGCATTTCTGGCAGTAAGTCGGATTCGTTCCCAGTGAGGGTTGGACTCCGCCAAGGCTACCCTTTGTCACCGATTCTGTTCATAATTTTTATGGACAGAATTTCTAGGCGCAGCCGAGGCGTTGAGGGGGTCCGGTTTGGGGACCTCAGCATCGCGTCACTGCTTTTTGCAGATGACGTGGTGCTGTTGGCTTCTTCAGTCCGTGATCTCCAGCTCTCACTGGAGCGGTTCGCAGCCGAGTGTGAAGCGGTCGGGATGAGGGTCAGCACCTCCAAATCCGAGTCCATGGTCCTCGGTCGGAAAAGGGTGGAATGCCCTCTCCGGATCGGGGATGAGATCCTGCCCCAAGTGGAGGAGTTCAAGTATCTTGGGGTCTTGTTCACGAGTGAGGGCAGGATGGAGCGTGAGATCGACAGGCGGATCGGTGCAGCGTCGGCAATAATGCGCACTCTGTACCGGTCCGTCATGGTGAAGACAGAGCTGAGCCAAATGGCAAAGCTCTCGATTTACCGGTCGATCTACGCTCCTACCCTCACCTATGGTCACGAGCTATGGGTCGTGACCGAAAGAACGAGGTCCAGGATACAAGCGGCTGAAATGAGTTTCCTCCGCAGGATGTCCGGGCTCTCCCTTAGAGATAGGGTGAGAAGCTCGGTCATCCGGGAGAGACTCGGAGTAGAGCCGCTGCTCCTCCACGTTGAGAGGAGCCAGATAAGGTGGCTCGGGCATATCATCAGGATGCCTCCTGGACTTATACTCAGGAGCGACTTATATGTGTTTTCTTTCAAAAAAATGTACTTGATCATTAACACATTACTTACTAGTACAGTTGATCACCTCACATATTATTTTTAATACACTGAATAAACGAATAAAGCAATTCACACTTTAAAGCACAATATTCAAGTTCATGAAACAAATAAACAAAACAAAACAAAAAAAAACTGAAAAAGAAATATAGTTATTTTCAAACTAAACTGAACGAGGGTGATTTAAATTTCACCATTGGCCGTGACGCAACAACTGGGAGGGGAAAGCGCTTTTTTTTTTGAGTTTTTAAAAAGCACAGGTCTGGTGAAGAGAATTTAGTGTGGTGATGTAAAAAAAATATTTTTTTTCACGTTATTGTGCATTTTATGGGTGGTGCGATTTATACTCCGGATCGACTAATAGTCCAAAAATTACGGTAATAGATTGGCAGATATAATTGAACTATTTTTATTTCTCACCAGTTTGATCCCTTTTCTGTTACCTATCACTACAGGGATTGAGAAAGGTGTATGAGCTCCATGCGGCCCTGACTTATCCTGGGACAGAACAATCTTAATATTGTTACCATAGATTGGACCCGGCTCGTATCAGTTTGCATAACTGTGAGACTCCGACTCACAGACTCTACGAGTCTCACAGACACGGTGTCTCAGAGGAGGTGGTGGGGGGCGGTGGCCTTTGGTTAAGCGTTTCCGAGCTGGTGGAGTGGGAGGGGTTGGACTGTGTAAATGTTTCATGGGTGGAGAGGGGGCTCTGTGATTTTTGGTGGAAGGTTGTTTTGTGCGAGGTGGAATGGGAGGGGCTGAACAATGGGGAAGGGGTAAGAACAAGGAAGGATGGGGTGTAAGTTGGATTCCAATATTGACAAAGTTTTTCATCTTGTCAGTGAAATCCAAGAGTGAGTTGTCTGAACTGGGTGACAGATGTTGGGAGCTGGAAGACTCTATTTGTTGGAATAGGGATGATGATGGAAGGGTGACCGGTTGTTTTTGGGGTGCAGGCGTTGGGGAAGAAATTTTTTGTTGGAGATGGGATGATGATGTTGCAGTTAAAGCCTCCTTCTGCGTCCACTGTCCTTCAGAGCACTGTGTTGTCTGTTGTTCTGCACTATCTTCTTTCCTGTTCTTGGCTGAACTTGTTGGTGCCTGCGAGGCGACGCAGGGTGTTGCTGGGTGACGCACGTGGTTAAAAATGTTGGCACTCAGCAAACTCCTCGTTTATTAAGGCAAAATCCGCCCGCCTTAAAAAGGTGCCTACGTTCTCAAAAAATTGTAAAATTGTCAATATAGTTCACTGATAGAGCAGTACACGCATCTTTTAACCATTTGTTTATCCACCACAATCTGCTGAAGCGCTCGTCTCCTCATCGTAGCGTTGGCAGAGGTCCATTCAGATACACACCTCAGCATGTAGACATTGCATTTTGCTCAGGAGATTAAGGAAATCATCTCTCAGTTCCTCTGATTGTTGCTTTGCAACGTCTAAGGCTCCTGTATGTATGATAACAGATCTCACTGTTGGATGCTCAGCAGCGATCTTCTGGATTTTCTTTGATATATCAGACACCATGTTGTTGGTAAGGCACAGTACTTTGGTGTTTTTCTCGATGCAAAAGTGTTTCACCTTATTTACAGTTCCATCACCCAGTATCAGTGTTTGAGGCCCAGCTGTTAGCTGCGACCTTCTCCTGTATGATTTAGCTTCATACCTCTCTCTGATACTGGGAGATGAGCATTTCTTGTGGGAGTAGAGGTCTTGTAAAAGTGGAGCAAATTTGTTTTGTTACTGAATGTCTGTGTCTTGCGTTGGTTGACACTTCTTGTTGTAGCCACTGTCCAGGGTTGTTTCCTCCTTGGTACCGGGGTTGAAGAAACATTCAGTGCAGGCCAATCAGTTTTCTCATTAAACTGTTGTTGCTGGGTTCTGCCTGTCGTCCGTCTTCCCATATCTTTACCAGAAATATGCTTCGGCTTTGCTCCTAGCAAGGATTACTGGCTGATTTACTGCCGCTTATACAGGGTTCATCCTGTTTCTTTGTGGAGCTAATTAGCAGTCCGTTAGCCTGCTCCTGTCAACTGGTTCGAGACAACGCTAAGGTTGTCTCATTACCAGATTGTCCATTTATCTCCACATACACTTCGAGGCGGTGAATTTCCGTCTCCAATACCGCTAACTTGCGAAGACTTTCGTGATGGCCATCAGTAGAAAAAGAAGGCATCCTGCTGTTAATCTTTCTCGTCCCATCCTCGGCTCTCGGCACCCGTAAAGCGGCTCAAGACCCCAAGATACTTGAACTCCTCCACTTGGAGCAGAATCTTATCCCCGATCCGGAGAGGGCATTCCAACCTTTTCTGACGGAGTACCAAGGACACAGATTTGGAGGTGCTGATCCTCATCCCGACCGTTTCACACTCGGCTGCGAACCACTCCAGTGAGAGCTGGAGATCATGGTTTGAAGAAGCCAACAGCACCACATCATCTGCAAAAAGCAGAGATGCAATGCTGACACCCTCAACATCTCGGCTGCGCCCAGAAACTCTGTCCAAAAAAGTTATAAACAGAATCAGTGAAAAAGGGCAGCCTTGGTGGAGTCCAACCCTCACTGGGAACAAATCCGATTTACTGCTTGAAATGCGGATCAAGCTCTGGCATCGATGATACAGGGACCAAACAGCCCTTATCAGTTGGCTCGCCAAACCATACTCCCGAAGCACCCTCCACAGAACCTCCCGAGGGACACGATCAAACTCTTTTTCCAAGTCCACAAAGCACATGTGGACTGGTTGAGCGAACTTCCATACCCCCTCGAGGATCCTGCCGAGGGTATAGAGCTGGTTCACCTTTCCACAGCCAGGACAAAAAACACACTGCTCCTCCTGAATCCGAGATTCAACCTCCGGACGGACCCTCCTCTCCAGCACCCCTGAATAGACCTTACCAGGGAGGCTGAGGAGTGTGATTCCTTTGTAGTTGGAACACACCCTCCTGCCCCCCTTCTTATAGAGGGGAACCTCCACCCCAGTCTGCCAATCCAGATGTCCACGCAATGCTGCAGAGGGATGTCACCAATGACAGCCAAACAACATCCAGAGCCTTTAAAAACTCCAGGCGGATCTCATCCATCCCCGGGGCTTTGCCCCCGAGGTTTTTTAACTACCTCAGTGACTTCGACCCCAGAGATTGGAGAGTCCACCTCAGACTCTCCAGGCCCTGCTTCCACAATGGAAGGCATGTCGGTGGAATTGACTTTGAAGTCTTCTGCACAGCGACTCACGACGTCTCGAGTCGAGGTCAGCAGCACGCCATCTCCACTGTAAACATTGTTGACGGTGCACTGCTTCCCCCTCCCGAGACATCGGATGGTGGAACAGAATTTCCTCGAAGCCGTCCGGAAGTCATTTTCCATGGCTTTGCCAGACTCCTCCCACGCCCGGGTTTTTGCCTCAGCAACCGCCAAAGCCGCATTCAGCTTGGCCATCTGGTACCCGTCGGCTGCCTCCAGAATCCTACAGGTAAAAATGGCTCAATAGGACTCCTTCTTCAGTTTGACGGCATCCCTTACCGCCGGTGTCCACCAGCGGGTTCGGGGGTTGCCACCATGACAGGCACCGACCACCTTACAGCCACAGCTCCAGTCAGCTGTTTCAACAATGGAGGCACGGAACATGGTCCACTCGGACTCAATGTCCACCGCCTCCTCCGGGAGATGGGAAAAGCTCTGCCGGAGGTGGGAGTTGAAGCTCTTCCTGACAGGGGATTCTGCCAGACGTTCCCAGCAGACCGTCACAGTACGTTTGGGTCTGCCATGTCGGACCGGCATCTTCCCCCACCATTGGAGCCAACCCACCACCAGGTGGTTATCAGTTGAGAGCTCTGCCCCTCTCTTTACCCGAGTGTCCAAAACATGTGGCCACAAATCCGATGAGACGACTACAAAGTCGGTCATCGAACTGCGCGGTTTGCTCATGGACCCCAATTTTTCTTGTTGTAAAGACATTTTACGATTAACCTTTAAACATTTGTCATGTGCCTGCCACCTGTCACCAGCCAGTACCCTCTGTCACTCCATCACCATGGATACCATTCAAACCCACGCCCCTTCTGTTAAGTCCATCCCACACCTGTCAAGTCACCCACACCTGTTTCAGCTCTTTTACCAGTTTTAAACACCACACTGCAATCACTTCCTTGTCAGTTTGTCCCAACTGACAACACCTGTCTGTTCTCTTGCTCTGTGCCTTGTTGCTCTTGTTGCCTCCCAGTTGCCGACCTGTTTCCGTGTACTGACCGACCAAGCCCGAACACCGCCAGCCCTGACTGAACGCCCAATCACTCCGTCTCGTTCCTGGAACTCCACACCTGCTCCCCTCATTTACCCAATAAACAGTGTGTCGCATTTGGTCATCCCACCTGTCTGTTCCTCTTTCAGAACGAATTGACCAAAGAACAACCAGTGTGCACTGTTTTCCCCCTCCGCCCATGGAGTGACTGGCGCGCACCAAAACGTGGATAAAGGAGCTCTCAGCTCAAGCTCAATGCCTCACTCAGCTGCTCTGGCAAGCTCTGCAAGTCGGCGGAGTAACCGCGTCCGCTCCGCCACTCAGCTGCGTCCACCCGCTTCGACTACGGCTCAGCCCACTTCCTCCATGCTGGTGGCGGGCCGCCCGGAACCCCAGGTGGGAGATCTGGAGCAATTAAACGGCGACCCACACTGAGTACGGTCATTTCTTTCAAGTTCCCGGATTCAGATTGCACTCCAGCTTCAGACGTTTGCCTCAGAAGGAACCAAGGTGGGATTTACCATCACGCACCTCACCGGTAAGGCCCTCCTATGGGGGACGTCCGGGAGTTCGACCGCCAAACGCCCGCCTGCGCTTCCTTTGAGGCATTCACTCGGGAAATGGTCAAAGTCTTCGATGTCAGCTCCTCCGTCGTCGAGGCATTGCAGGAGCAGCTCCGAATCCGCCAGGGGGGTCGTCAACTGGCAGATCACGCCCTGAATTTACCCATTGCTGTCAGTTGGAGTTCGTGGAGCCCGTCCTCGGTAGTCGATATTTTATAAGAGAGTCTGGATGACTATCTAAAAGACGAGCTCGTGTCATACGAGTTTCCCACATTGCTAGATGAAGCCATAGAGCTGATGACACGCATCAATCACCGCATCCAGGGGTGGCGAAAGGAGCGGCTCAACGTCACTCTGCGTGGGTTCGGGACAGAACCCAGAGGCTGGGCGACCGGACCGTTCAGAGCCGATGGAGATCAGTTGGGCTTCTCTCCCTGCTGAGGACCACCAGCAGCGACTGGACGTCATCCTCTTCTTCTATTCTGGAGGCGAGGGGGACCGAGCGGCTGGGTGTCCAAGAAATAGAAGAAGTTCACGCGGGATCGGGGAGATTATTGCCAGCTTGTCTGCTGATCAATAAGGAAGTCCACAATCTGTCCGCGTTGGTAGACTCTGAAGCCAACATTATGGTCATCAACCTCGCTTGGAAGCTGTGGATCGGCGAGTTCACCGCCCTCACCAGCACCTCCGCCTGCTATCATTAGAGTCCGGCCGCCAACAAGGCGTTCGCTGAGCTTACGACACACTTCACTTCCGCACCCATTCTTCATATCCCTGACACTGAACAACAGTTCATTGTCGAAGTCAACGTGTCGGATGTGGGCGTAGGGGCCGTCTTCTCACAACATTCTGAGCCAGATGATAAACTTCACCCCACACTTTTTTTTCACGCCGACTTTCAGCAGCGGAGAGGAACTATGACATTGGTAACGGCGAGTTTCTCGCAGGGAAGCTAGCCCTAGAATAATTTTGGCATTGGCTGGAGGGCACAGCCACTCTGTTCATTGTGTGAACCGACCACCACAATCTGGAGTATCCCCACTCTGCTATGAGGCTGAATTCCTGTCAGGCTAGGTGGCCCTTGTTTTTCAGTTGGTTCAACTTCTCCTCGTCTTACAGACTGGGGTCCTGTAACGCCAAGGTGGACGCCCTATCGAGGTTGGCACAAGGAGATGAGCATCTTTGGGAGGCGGCGGCAACAATACTCCCGGAGTCAGTGGTGGTCGCAGCCGCCTCCTGAGACATTGAAGAGCGAGTAAGGTCGGTCACTCAGGATGAGTCCAGCCCAAGCGCTTGCCCAGACGATCACCTGTTTGTCTGCAATAATCTTCATGTGCCCATCCTGCAATGGACCTCCCACCTCGCCTGCCACCCTCAAATTGCTCGCACCAAGTTTTCTGTGGATCAACGCTTCTGGTGGCCAACGATGGGGGAAGACATCCGAGATTACATCCAGGCGTACCTGCAATAGGAGCAAGACGTTTAATCGGCTGCCAGCAGGCCTACTCCAACCCTTGCCTGTGCCTCAACGCCCTTGGTCTCACTTATCAATTGATTTTGTCAGTCTTCCTCTGTCCGAGGGGAACACTGTGTTGGACAGATTCAGCAAGATGGCGCGTTTCATCCCCCTACTGATGTTGCACACAGCCAACCAAACCGAGCAGGTTCTGCTTCGGGAGGTGTTTCAATACCATGGCCTCCCGCGGGACATCGTTTCCGACTGAGGCCCGCAATTCACCTCTATGTTCTGGGCCGTGTTTTATCGCCTCCTGTGTCCATGGCCAGTTTTACGTCGAAGTTCTACCCCCAGTCCAATTGGCAGGCGGAGCGGCTCAACCAGGAGCTGGGTAAAACCCTCCACTTCATGTCTTCCAGTAACCTAGGCTCAACAGATTCCCTGGGTGGAGTATGCCCACAATGCGTTCCTGAGTTCTGCCACAGGCCTGTCACCATTTCACTGCGTTTACGTACATCAGCCGCCAAGAGAGAAGCACCGCCTGTCCGTTTCCGTGTGTCCGTCAGTGCCAACGGGTGTGGAGTCGAGCACGCGCCAGCCTCCTTTGTGCTGTCACCAGCTACGCCCTCCAAGCAAACAAACATCAGACGCCAGCACCACAAGATGTGGCTGTCAGCAAGGGACCTTCCCTTTTGGGTGGAGTCACGCAAATTGGCTCCGCGGTTTGTTGGTTTGTACCCAGTCCGCAAGGTGATCAATCCCTCAGCTTCGTCTTCTGGGGTCCATGAGGGTACACCTCACTTTCCATGAGTCACAAATGCAGCCCGTCCTCGGTGCCACTTGTCACCAGCCGGTATTCTCTGTCATTCCATCACCAAGGATACCATGGTCACAGCGTCACAGCCACACCCCTTCCATTAAGTCTACACCTAAAGTCACCTACACCTGTTTCTGCTTGTTTACCAGTCCTATTTAAACACCACACTGGAGTCACTACCTTGTCAGTTTGTCTCAGTATGCTACCCTTCCGTGCTCTTGCTCTGTGCCTTGTTGCCGATCTGTTTCCGTGTACGAACCAACCAAGCCCAAACGCCGCCAGCCCTTTCCAAGCGCCCATCCAACAACCAAGCCCGAATGCGCCAGCCCTGACCGAACGCCCAATCACTGACCACGACTCCGTCTTGTTACTGGAACGCCACGCCTGCTCACCTAATTTCCCCAATAAACAGTGTTCCATTTGGTCGTCCCACCTGTCTGTTTCTGTTACACATTTAGAAAACACGCTACCACAGAGACAGGGCTGTTATGATAATGTTGCTTATGATAATAGGAGGCGGCTCGGTGGAGCAGTGGGTAGCACGTCCGCCTCACAGTTAGGAGGGTGCGGGTTCGATTCCACCTCCGGCCCTCCTAGTGTGGAGTTTGCATGTTCTCCCCGTCTCCGCGTGCGTTTTCTCCGGGCACTCCGGTTTCCTCCCACATCCCAAAAACATGCTTGAAAGGCCGATTGAGCACTCCAAATTGTCCCTAGGTGTGAGTGCGAATGGTTGTTCGTCTCTGTGTGCCCTGCGATTGGTTGGCAACCAGTTCAGGGTGTCCCCCGCCTACTGCCCGATGACGGCTGGGATAGGCTCCAGCACGCCCGCAACCCCCGTGGGGACTAAGCGGTTCAGAAAATGGATGGATGATAATAGGATAGGATGTCCCTACATGATCACTAAATAAAGGGAAAAAAATTATAACTTTTGTATTTTAATGCATTAAATAGCCCTTTTGATGCATTCTTGAAAATCAATTAAGCTTTTATTGTAGGTTATTTAGGTATTTATTTAATCATGAATAACTATAAGCATATGTGGATAAAATGTTGAGGGAAATGTGCTTCTGCGACTGGGACAGTTTTTTTGTAACTGTAATGAAAAATATAGGAAATGGTGATTGTGCAACTTTGTAGTAAGGTTGTCACAATACCAGGATTTCAGTAGTCGGCACAAATACCTGTGGTTTTCCACGATTCTTGATACTAATTCGGTACCACGTGAAGGAACATAAGAATTTGATCTTGAAATAGTTCATTAGACATCTTGTGCATGAGAGTATGAAACTGCTGAGTGTGTGACAGTGGGAACAAAACAAAATATGTGGTTGGTGCGAGGACGTCTGCGTTCCAGAACAAAAAGATAACCCAGGAGCAGCATGGATGACAAGACCCACAAGGCCAGCTGATAGAGAACAACTGGTGACCCTATATGGAAAACTACAACCAGGAGGAGCGAGCAAGTTATTCGGCAGGAGAAGAAAGACCAATGAGAGCAAGCTAAAGTTAACTGCAGTTTACACATAGCCAATAGAATAATGACAGAATGCCTTTGTTGATGTGCCATTTGCATATTGTGTAGTATAACTAATGGCTGGGCAACTCGGATGTAGAGTACGTCTGCTGGTTGGCAACAGAGGCGTACAGAGGTGTATTGAGAGGGACCCGAGACCCAGGTGATGTATTAGATTTGTGTGTTAGGAATAAATCCACTCGTGTGTGAAAATGCCGGCTTCCTGATACCTTTCTATTGCAGAACGAGCGCGCATATTGTTGGATGAGTGGCAGTTGGGTAAAGTCACAAATTGGAGTCAGATTAGTAACTCGAGTTCATGTTAAATTAGAAAAATATTCCAACAATTTATGGTGACCCCGACGTGATGCATGAGAGGTAAAAGAGTCTGGGACTCTAAAGAAGTCTGGGACTTCAGTAACCACAAGAGTCTGGGACTCGGGGTCTGGGACCCACGTCCACACCAGGTGACGACCTGATAAAGACGCCACACGTCCGACCGTCTTTCCTCTTGGGCCCACAGTGAGACAAGGTAAGCAGATTCCTTTTCAAATTCTGCACATTGGCAACGCTAAATTATAAGAGGAAGGATGAGCGGAACAGTGAAAGTGTGTAGTAGGGTATAAAATCTGGGATTTACCTACTAGAATAGTTTGGAACTATTTGCGGTTACTATACGGTTTAAAATCTGGGATTTACGTATCAGTACAAGTGTGGACTTAGTAGGGTATAAAATCTGGGATTTACCTACTAGAATAGTTTGGAACTATTCGTGGTTACGATACGGTTTAAAATCTGGGATTTACGTATCAGTGTGAAAGCAGTGTGAGTGGGAGTGAGAGTGTGGAATCTAAAATTGTTCTGCGTAAAAAGTGGTTGGGAGACACACGAGTGGATTTAAAGATGGCGGATAAGAGGAAGTGGGATAATGGTCTCGGGTCCCTTCAAATTAAGGGTCCCTTCAAATTAAGGGTTCCCTTCAAATTAAGGGTCCCTTCAAATTAATGGAATAAAAAGTAAGAAAATTAAGAAGGAAAAAGAACGGTGTCAGAAGTTGTTTCTGAAATTAAAGAAGGATGAATTGTTTCATGGAGAAAGAGCAAAATTAATATCCGAGATAGTTTAAAATGTAAAGATTGGAAAATAAGTGAAAGGCAGGATCCTGATCGAAATAAAAATCTAGATAAACGGATCAAACCTCAAAAGTGGGAACCTGGCTGAGGAAAAAAAAGAAACGGAAATTATCTTAAATGTACAGGAGATATTCGCGTTAAAGGAAAAGTAAGAGAGAAACACTGAAGTTAAAATTTGCAAAATAAAAGGAAAAGAATTACAAATAGCGTCTAAAAGTAAAATAGAGAATAAATCAGACAAGTAAGATGAGCAAAAAGGTGTTCTTAGTGTGCTCTTTGTGGTCTTTTATGTTGTGCGCCAAACGTGTGTGTAGCGTGTGTGTGCGTGCGTGTGTGCGCAGAGGATCCTCATGAATGAGTGTGTGTGTGTGTGTGTGTGTGTGTGTGTGTGTGTGTGTGGGTGTGTGTGTGGGTGTGTGTGTGTGTGTGTGTGTGTGTGTGTGTGTGTGTGTGTGTGTGTGTGTGTGTGTGTGTGTGTGTGTATGTATACGTGTGTGTGAGTGAGATGTGTGTCCTATGGAAGAAATTAGTCATGGAGAATGTTCAGGAGCCTGTTGAGCGATAATAGGGAAGTTGAGAAGTAGACGATGAGTATGTTTAAGTTGGTTGGAGAAACTAAGATGATTGAGGTGTGGCAGTAGAGAAAATAAGGTGTGTGGCAGTAGAGACTATAAAGTGTGTGACAGAAAGTGACTAGAAAGGTGGCCTGATAGGATGAGAATAAGAGACAACAAAATGTTGTGTAGAAGACAGTGAAAGATGTTGAATGTGAACATGATGAAGGGGGAACAGTAAAGTAGGCCTGCCCTTTGAGAGGGTGAGATTGAGGAGCGTGCCTGCGCTTGCGCGTAGTCGTGGGTCTGTGCTATGCTCGTGTGTGTGGTGGGCCGGCATCATGATTGTTGCAGGAAATGGCCAGCCTGTGAGCAATCAACATTGATGCCGCGTCCCCCTCGCACGGGGTGTGTTATGGCTGCGGGTGAGGCAGAGAAAGTGTGAGTTTTTCAGAGAATGTTTGAAGAAGAGTGATGCTTAAGGAAGTGGTGACATTTGCATGAAGGATAAAACTCACTGATGAGAAAAGAGTATAACCAAAACGTCATCCTCTATGACCTTTGCGCAGCGTTATTTGTTGGTATTGTTTGTGAGCTGTGTCTCTGCTGTTTTTTGTGTTGTCTGTGTGCTGTCAGTGTTATGTGTTAAAAGGATGAAATTGGCTAAAATAGGTAAATAAAAAGAATTTATTAGACTGTAGTCTATCTGATTTGCACCGCAAAACAAAAGCAATTTTGAAAGATGTGTCATATTAAATGATAATGTAATCGTATGTAGTAATACAACACCTTATATGGGTTCTCTAAGTTATATAAACATACATTTTGTAGAGCTTGTTTGACATGTGCTAAAGAGAATCCATAGGGTTATAATGCCTGATCATAATCGATAGATTTTCAAAATGGATTGAATTGTTTCAAAATTAACACTGAATGCCTTAACAGTGGCAAAAACGTTATGAAAAGAAACAATGACGTTATTGCATGTTAGGTGGCCATCTTGGTTGCCGTTTTGTTAACTTTAACAATATGGTATTTGTGGGAACTAAGAGTCATAATGAATAGGGGAGAGATGAGTTGGCAATTTATATAGAACACTCCCAAAAATTATGCTGCATTGTGTTGATTTAAAAAAAAGATCAATTTGGCCTTTGCAGTGTGATCTGCTGTGTTGCATCTGGCCATGGAGAAAGTATGTTGTTTATTTGTGTACTTTGTCAACAACCGATGTAGATGTTAACGAATGAAATTAATATCTTTAAAATGAATGTGGATTGAGACCACAGGTAAACACCCAGGCAGCTACCCTGAAGCTGAGATGATGTTCAGGACGGCGATGCTGAACGGCCTCCCAAATGAGGTGTAAGTGATTATGAGAATTGATCCGGACATTTTGGTCTGTCCGGAACCGAGATTCAAGAGGCATTTGATACACCATTGCCGCATCTACATGGAAAAAGCAAATAAAGATCAAAAGGAAACTGACGCTCTGGCGACTAGTTTGGTTAAATTACAGTTGGCAAAGTTGCATGGTGAGGCAAAACAAGAAAAGGTTAAACAAAAACAGATGTATCAGACTCCAGTGGGGGCTGGACGGGGCCGAGGCCAAGGGTTCCGTGGTGGATACAGAGGGCGTGGTCGTGGCGCCCCCCTGGGACGAGGGCGGAATTGGTTCGCTCTAGGGACTTGCTTCAACTGTGGGTCCCCTGATCACTGGGCACGAGATTGTAATGGCAACCCACCACCACCAGGGGCGGAGCAGCAGAACCAGCAAGCAGGGCCACCACACCAAAGTGGACCACAGCAGCCCCGCCCGTGGCCACAGCCGAATCCACAAGGGCAGTATTACCAAGCCGACCCGTGGTACGGCCCGGACGAATAGGGGGGCCTGGGAAGCTCGGGAAGCACTGGTCAGGCAGAGCCAATGCTTCGGTTGACAGTGGCAGACACTCCGGTCCAGATGTTGGTGGACACTGGAGCAACACATTCATCGATCAACATGCCACTGCCAAGTACAGCGTTGTCGAAACGAGTTACAACGTTGGTCGGCTTCTCGGGACGTCCTCAGACTCTGCCCTTTACTCGACCATTGAAAACGGAAATCACAAACACCGGACAGAAACTATATCATTCATATGTTCATGCAATGGACACACCCATCAACTTGATGGGCAGAGACATGTTGTCAGCATTGAGAGCCCAGATTCTGTGCGGCGAGAAGGGACTTACAGTGACATTTCCTGACGGACAGGTTCTGGAATGCTCCCAGCCTGTGACACCTCAGGGTCAGTGGTTGATGGCACCACTCCCCACAGTACCAGAAACGGCACGAATCTACTGGGCGAGATTGAAACCTGAGACTCCGTTTGGGGGAGGTGTCTACTCCACGTACCTCTTGTGGAAACCGTGGATCCAGGCATTGGCACCGTACCACCCCCCAGTGGATCCATTGCATTGCACTCTATATTATGATAGAGAATCAGATGAGATATATAGAGATGCGTTTGAAGAAATTGAGGGAGATGATTGGACATTACAATCACCATGCATCTTTGTGGGCCCCGAGGGGGTGGCAGCATATGTACAGTTGTCGCCGGAGCAAGAGCAATGGTATCGAATGAGTGAGGAAGGTTTGCCGCACGTGTCACTGGCTGTGTCGCCAGGCCATGAGCCCCGCCAATTGGGGCCCATGGTGAAACGATTAACACAACAACATGACTGGATGATGACTAAGATTCCAGATGTGTGGCATTCGGCCGCAACCAAAAGTTACAGGACAATGGCAAAAATGGTAGATGAGTCAGACCTTGAATTGGTCTTCCTGGACCGCCATCATGGGCGGGAACAGACGGACCATGAGTCTGCACAGGCGATGCTGGATCAAATGCCACAGACCTTGTGGTCACAGGGTCCATTTGATGTTGGTTTTTGTCATACGGTTCAGCCGATCCAATTGGAAGTTGATTGCTCCAGTCCGGTCCGCCGTCCTCAATATTGATGGCCGAAGGAAGCAGCCAAAGGTATGGAGGACACAGGGGCACAGTGTCTGCCAATGGTGGGCTTAAAGGTTGACCGCCTGGACAGGCAGGTCAAGAGAGGGAATGTGACAATGGCGGGAATTGGATCCAAGTCGGACTCGAAAGTGTCTGAACAACGACGACGACGATGCAAATGTTTAACTTTATTGACTATTTTCAGAAGTGATGGAGCGAAAGAAGAACGAGTGATGGTGTATCATTCCTGTAATGGAACGGTATGGTATGAAGCAGAGCAAGATGGTGGTAAGACGCTGACACAGACACAACAACTACTGCTAAATCTGAAGTGTAAACAACCGACACAGGTGAAAGCTTGGGTGACAATTTTCAACTGGACTCAACAATGGCTTGATTTGTTAGATAAATTGGACAATTATCAACCACGGTACCAGGACTGGCCCTTGGTACGCCCACAGGAAAGAAAAAGCAAATTTTTTACGGCAATGTTGCACAACAAAATTTCACCTGCCTAAAGTTAAATGGGACTGGCCCTGGGATTGGAAATATCCAGGAGTCATGGTGTAATGAAAATGTGTCTTTGCCAGCAGGAATCCCTCTCGCTCGTGCTGATGTTTGGCTGTGGTGTGGAGCAAAAGTGTTGTACGATAGGCTTCCCTCCAATGCCTCAGGTAAGTGCGCCCTAGTAACGCTGATCATGCCAATTAGTGTGACAGCATTAGACGTGTCCAGAATAAATTGGGAAGGCGTTGGACGGTGGGGAAGAATCCCCTTCCTTTTGAGGAAGAAAAAGGACATGCAAGAATGGTTGAAAGCAGGAGACCCCACGTACATAGATGCAATTGGAGTTCCGAGAGGGGTCCCTGATGAATACAAATTGGTGAATCAAGTGGCGGCAGGATGGGAGAGTATTTTCCTGCTCATTACAGTAAACAAAAATGTGGACCGGATTAATTATGTCCACTACAATGTCCAACGATTGGCGAACTTCACCACCTCGGCACTCCAGGCAGTGCATGAGCAATTAGCAGCCACGTCTCTTATGGCATTCCAAAATAGAATAGGTTTAGATATGGTGTTAGCGGAAAGAGGAGGAGTCTGTGGTATTTTTGGGCATCAGTGCTGTACTCTGATTCCCAACAATACGTCTCCTGACGGTCGGCTCACTAAGGCATTGGAGGGTCTGCGCACGCTAAGTAACAAAATGAAGGAGCACTCAGGTGTGAACACCAGTTGGTACTCTGACTGGTTAAACGTCTTTGGCAAATATAAAAGCTTGATTGCATCAGTACTGATTTCTATCGCTGTGTTTGCTGCTATTATGGTGTTATGCGGATGTTGCTGTATTCCATGTATCAGATCATTAACTGTTAAGACAATTGAACGCACGTTGGGGCCACTCCCTCCGGGTGGCCAGTACATGATGATCCCTCAGAAGGACCCCCAGGAGGCGGAGACAGCTGTGGTCCTCCGGGATGTGAGTATGTGAAGGTGGCCTCAGGGACCTGAGGCCATGAGGAGGGTATGAAATGTTCTCCTGATTGTCTACTAGAATTAAATTGTTTGCTGATTTTTAGCTTACGGCGAGTGATTTTTAGCTTGTGTTTAACAAGAAAACAAGGTATTCGAGTGATGACCTCAGTGGTCTGAGGTCATGAGAGGGAATGAAGGAACATAAGAATTTGATCTTGAAATAGTTCATTAGACATCTTGTGCATGAGAGTATGAAACTGCTGAGTGTGTGACAGTGGGAACAAAACAAAATATGTGGTTGGTGCGAGGACGTCTGCGTTCCAGAACAAAAAGATAACCCAGGAGCAGCATGGATGACAAGACCCACAAGGCCAGCTGATAGAGAACAACTGGTGACCCTATATGGAAAACTACAACCAGGAGGAGCGAGCAAGTTATTCGGCAGGAGAAGAAAGACCAATGAGAGCAAGCTAAAGTTAACTGCAGTTTACACATAGCCAATAGAATAATGACAGAATGCCTTTGTTGATGTGCCATTTGCATATTGTGTAGTATAACTAATGGCTGGGCAACTCGGATGTAGAGTACGTCTGCTGGTTGGCAACAGAGGCGTACAGAGGTGTATTGAGAGGGACCCGAGACCCAGGTGATGTATTAGATTTGTGTGTTAGGAATAAATCCACTCGTGTGTGAAAATGCCGGCTTCCTGATACCTTTCTATTGCAGAACGAGCGCGCATATTGTTGGATGAGTGGCAGTTGGGTAAAGTCACAAATTGGAGTCAGATTAGTAACTCGAGTTCATGTTAAATTAGAAAAATATTCCAACACACGGTAAAAAACAACAAAACAACAGAATCCACTTACTTTTAAAATCACTCATCTATTTAAAACTGCTTAAACCGTATAGTAAACTTTACACATTAAAAGAGCAACAGTGGCATGGAGCCTTCAAGTCACACATCTATAAAAAAACAAGCAAAACTGATATATAGCCAAGAAGGTTTACACACACCCTCAACATGTGCCCAAACGTAATTTTGCTTAGTTAAGCCTTTGTCTGCGCACTTTGTCTATGCGTTAGCCATTTGGTGTGGAAACCTCTCGAGCATTTTTTGCACGTTGGCTTGTTCGAATCTATAATTGCTCCTGTTGCATCCGCCTCGACTGCAAAATATTTCCACACGTGACTCTTTGATCGACTTGGCTTTTCAATAAGCCGGCGTGTTGGACTCCGACTTGGTGAAGACATTATTATGAAAGACCAAACATTTTCTTCTTCAGCGCCGCTCCGTGCTCCTCCGTGCTGCTCTCATGCGTATACTGCCCCCTCCAGTTCCGGCAAAAATCGACAAAAGCTCCCAGCTGTAAAGTTAAACATTCGGTTCTGACGGTACCTCAAAAAAGGAGGTATCGACGTATTTTTTGCGTGTTGGTACTGGAAGTATCGGTTCTTGTGACAATCCTACCTTGTAGTAATTGGCATGGTTC
>NW_028232542.1:0-29805 GCF_054491065.1 Syngnathus leptorhynchus | reverse complement strand
GGTGCTATGGAGCTATGGAGCTCTGGAGCTATGGAGCTCTGGAGGTATGGAGCTATGGAGCTATGGAGCTCTGGAGGTATGGAGCTATGGAGCTATGGAAGTATGGAGCTCTGGTGCTATGGAGCTATGGAGCTCTGGTGCTATGGAGCTATGGAGCTCTGGTGCTATGGAGCTATGGAGCTATGGAGCTCTGGAAGTATGGAGCTCTGGTGCTATGGAGCTATGGAGCTCTGGTGCTATGGAGCTATGGAGCTCTGGTGCTATGGAGCTATGGAGCTCTGGTGCTATGGAGCTCTGGTGCTATGGAGCTCTGGTGCTATGGAGCTATGGAGCTCTGGTGCTATGGAGCTATGGAGCTCTGGAGGTATGGAGCTCTGGAGGTATGGAGCTCTGGAGGTATGGAGCTTTGGAGCCCTGGAGCTCTGGAGGTATGGAGCTATGGTGCTATGGAGCTCTGAAGCCATGGAGCTCTGGTGCTATGGAGCTCTGGAGCTCTGGAGGTATGGAGCTCTGGAGGTATGGAGCTATGGAGCCCTGGAGCTCTGGAGGTATGGAGCTATGGTGCTATGGAGCTCTGAAGCCATGGAGCTCTGGTGCTATGGAGCTCTGGAGCTCTGGAGGTATGGAGCTCTGGAGGTATGGAGCTATGGAGCCCTGGAGCTCTGGAGGTATGGAGCTATGGTGCTATGGAGCTCTGAAGCCATGGAGCTCTGGTGCTATGGAGCTCTGGAGCTCTGGAGGTATGGAGCTCTGGAGGTATGGAGCTATGGAGGTATGGAGCTATGGAGCCCTGGAGCTCTGGAGGTATGGAGCTATGGTGCTATGGAGCTCTGAAGCCATGGAGCTCTGGTGCTATGGAGCTCTGGAGGTATGGAGCTCTGGAGGTATGGAGCTCTGGAGGTATGGAGCTATGGAGCCCTGGAGCTCTGGAGGTATGGAGCTATGGTGCTATGGAGCTCTGAAGCCATGGAGCTCTGGTGCTATGGAGCTATGGAGCTCTGGTGCTATGGAGCTATGGAGGTATGGAGCCACCAGCCAGCACCCTCCGTGGCTGGATCAATGGAAGTGTTTTAGGTACCAGGCAGCCAAAGGGCCGAGGCCTCACGCTCGACCACGCCGGCGCAGAGTTCCAGCCGCTCGGATAAGCTCTGTCACTCACCCGCCGCGCAGCCACCGGTAACGGGGAAATGTCGCCGCCTTGTGGACACGCCGTTGTAAATGAATGGGCTTTCGCACTTAGTGCAATTTTCGCCAACTCTCTGACTTAGAGCTATGGAAGTATGGAGCTATGGAGCCACCAGCCACCCAGGCTGGAGCTATGGAGCTCTGGAGGTATGGAGCTCAGGTGCTATGGAAGTATGGAGCTATGGAGCTATGGAAGTATGGAGCTATGGAGCTATGGAGCTCTGGAAGTATGGAGCTATGGAGCTCTGGAGGTATGGAGCTATGGAGCCCTGGAGCCCTGGAGCTATGGAGCTCTGGTGCTATGGAGGTATGGAGCTCTGGAGGTATGGAGCTCTGGAGGTATGGAGCTATGGAGCTATGGAGCCCTGGAGCTATGGAGCTATGGAGCCCTGGAGCTATGGAGCTATGGAGCCCTGGAGCTATGGAGCTATGGAGCTCTGGTGCTATGGAGCTATGGAGCTCTGGTGCTATGGAGCTCTGGTGCTATGGAGCTATGGAGCTCTGGTGCTATGGAGCTATGGAGCTCTGGAAGTATGGAGCTATGGAGCTCTGGAGGTATGGAGCTATGGAGCCCTGGAGCTATGGAGCCCTGGAGCTATGGAAGTATGGAGCTCTGGTGCTATGGAGCTATGGAGCTCTGGTGCTATGGAGCTATGGAGCTCTGGAGCTATGGAGCTCTGGAGGTATGGAGCTATGGAGCTATGGAGCTCTGGAGGTATGGAGCTATGGAGCTATGGAAGTATGGAGCTCTGGTGCTATGGAGCTATGGAGCTCTGGTGCTATGGAGCTATGGAGCTCTGGTGCTATGGAGCTATGGAGCTATGGAGCTCTGGAAGTATGGAGCTCTGGTGCTATGGAGCTATGGAGCTCTGGTGCTATGGAGCTATGGAGCTCTGGTGCTATGGAGCTATGGAGCTCTGGTGCTATGGAGCTCTGGTGCTATGGAGCTCTGGTGCTATGGAGCTATGGAGCTCTGGTGCTATGGAGCTATGGAGCTCTGGAGGTATGGAGCTCTGGAGGTATGGAGCTCTGGAGGTATGGAGCTTTGGAGCCCTGGAGCTCTGGAGGTATGGAGCTATGGTGCTATGGAGCTCTGAAGCCATGGAGCTCTGGTGCTATGGAGCTCTGGAGCTCTGGAGGTATGGAGCTCTGGAGGTATGGAGCTATGGAGCCCTGGAGCTCTGGAGGTATGGAGCTATGGTGCTATGGAGCTCTGAAGCCATGGAGCTCTGGTGCTATGGAGCTCTGGAGCTCTGGAGGTATGGAGCTCTGGAGGTATGGAGCTATGGAGCCCTGGAGCTCTGGAGGTATGGAGCTATGGTGCTATGGAGCTCTGAAGCCATGGAGCTCTGGTGCTATGGAGCTCTGGAGCTCTGGAGGTATGGAGCTCTGGAGGTATGGAGCTCTGGAGGTATGGAGCTATGGAGCCCTGGAGCTCTGGAGGTATGGAGCTATGGTGCTATGGAGCTCTGAAGCCATGGAGCTCTGGTGCTATGGAGCTCTGGAGGTATGGAGCTCTGGAGGTATGGAGCTCTGGAGGTATGGAGCTATGGAGCCCTGGAGCTCTGGAGGTATGGAGCTATGGTGCTATGGAGCTCTGAAGCCATGGAGCTCTGGTGCTATGGAGCTATGGAGCTCTGGTGCTATGGAGCTATGGAGGTATGGAGCCACCAGCCAGCACCCTCCGTGGCTGGATCAATGGAAGTGTTTTAGGTACCAGGCAGCCAAAGGGCCGAGGCCTCACGCTCGACCACGCCGGCGCAGAGTTCCAGCCGCTCGGATAAGCTCTGTCACTCACCCGCCGCGCAGCCACCGGTAACGGGGAAATGTCGCCGCCTTGTGGACACGCCGTTGTAAATGAATGGGCTTTCGCACTTAGTGCAATTTTCGCCAACTCTCTGACTTAGAGCTATGGAAGTATGGAGCTATGGAGCCACCAGCCACCCAGGCTGGAGCTCTGGAGCTCTGGAGGTATGGAGCTCTGGTGCTATGGAAGTATGGAGCTCTGGTGCTATGGAAGTATGGAGCTATGGAGGTATGGAAGTATGGAGCTATGGAAGTATGGAGCTATGGAGCTCTGGAAGTATGGAGCTATGGAGCTCTGGAGGTATGGAGCCCTGGAGCTATGGAGCCCTGGAGCTATGGAAGTATGGAGCTCTGGTGCTATGGAGCTATGGAGCTCTGGTGCTATGGAGCTATGGAGCTATGGAGCTCTGGAGCTATGGAGCTCTGGAGGTATGGAGCTATGGAGCTATGGAGCTCTGGAGGTATGGAGCTATGGAGCTATGGAAGTATGGAGCTCTGGTGCTATGGAGCTATGGAGCTCTGGTGCTATGGAGCTATGGAGCTCTGGTGCTATGGAGCTATGGAGCTATGGAGCTCTGGAAGTATGGAGCTCTGGTGCTATGGAGCTATGGAGCTCTGGTGCTATGGAGCTATGGAGCTCTGGTGCTATGGAGCTCTGGTGCTATGGAGCTCTGGTGCTATGGAGCTATGGAGCTCTGGTGCTATGGAGCTCTGGAGGTATGGAGCTCTGGAGGTATGGAGCTCTGGAGGTATGGAGCTATGGAGCCCTGGAGCTCTGGAGGTATGGAGCTATGGTGCTATGGAGCTCTGAAGCCATGGAGCTCTGGTGCTATGGAGCTATGGAGCTCTGGTGCTATGGAGCTATGGAGCTATGGAGCTCTGGAAGTATGGAGCTCTGGTGCTATGGAGCTATGGAGCTCTGGTGCTATGGAGCTATGGAGCTCTGGTGCTATGGAGCTATGGAGCTCTGGTGCTATGGAGCTCTGGTGCTATGGAGCTCTGGTGCTATGGAGCTATGGAGCTCTGGTGCTATGGAGCTATGGAGCTCTGGAGGTATGGAGCTCTGGAGGTATGGAGCTCTGGAGGTATGGAGCTATGGAGCCCTGGAGCTCTGGAGGTATGGAGCTATGGTGCTATGGAGCTCTGAAGCCATGGAGCTCTGGTGCTATGGAGCTCTGGAGCTCTGGAGGTATGGAGCTCTGGAGGTATGGAGCTATGGAGCCCTGGAGCTCTGGAGGTATGGAGCTATGGTGCTATGGAGCTCTGAAGCCATGGAGCTCTGGTGCTATGGAGCTCTGGAGCTCTGGAGGTATGGAGCTCTGGAGGTATGGAGCTCTGGAGGTATGGAGCTATGGAGCCCTGGAGCTCTGGAGGTATGGAGCTATGGTGCTATGGAGCTCTGAAGCCATGGAGCTCTGGTGCTATGGAGCTCTGGAGGTATGGAGCTCTGGAGGTATGGAGCTCTGGAGGTATGGAGCTATGGAGCCCTGGAGCTCTGGAGGTATGGAGCTATGGTGCTATGGAGCTCTGAAGCCATGGAGCTCTGGTGCTATGGAGCTCTGGAGGTATGGAGCTCTGGAGGTATGGAGCTCTGGAGGTATGGAGCTATGGAGCCCTGGAGCTCTGGAGGTATGGAGCTATGGTGCTATGGAGCTCTGAAGCCATGGAGCTCTGGTGCTATGGAGCTATGGAGCTCTGGTGCTATGGAGCTATGGAGGTATGGAGCCACCAGCCAGCACCCTCCGTGGCTGGATCAATGGAAGTGTTTTAGGTACCAGGCAGCCAAAGGGCCGAGGCCTCACGCTCGACCACGCCGGCGCAGAGTTCCAGCCGCTCGGATAAGCTCTGTCACTCACCCGCCGCGCAGCCACCGGTAACGGGGAAATGTCGCCGCCTGGCGGACACGCCGTTGTAAATGAATGGGCTTTCGCACTTAGTGCAATTTTCGCCAACTCTCTGACTTAGAGCTATGGAAGTATGGAGCTATGGAGCCACCAGCCACCCAGGCTGGAGCTATGGAGCTCTGGAGGTATGGAGCTCAGGTGCTATGGAAGTATGGAGCTATGGAGCTATGGAAGTATGGAGCTATGGAGCTATGGAGCTCTGGAAGTATGGAGCTATGGAGCTCTGGAGGTATGGAGCTATGGAGCCCTGGAGCCCTGGAGCTATGGAGCTCTGGTGCTATGGAGGTATGAAGCTCTGGAGGTATGGAGCTCTGGAGGTATGGAGCTATGGAGCTATGGAGCCCTGGAGCTATGGAGCTATGGAGCCCTGGAGCTATGGAGCTATGGAGCCCTGGAGCTATGGAGCTATGGAGCTCTGGTGCTATGGAGCTATGGAGCTCTGGTGCTATGGAGCTATGGAGCTCTGGTGCTATGGAGCTATGGAGCTCTGGTGCTATGGAGCTATGGAGCTCTGGAAGTATGGAGCTATGGAGCTCTGGAGGTATGGAGCTATGGAGCCCTGGAGCTATGGAGCCCTGGAGCTATGGAAGTATGGAGCTCTGGTGCTATGGAGCTATGGAGCTCTGGTGCTATGGAGCTCTGGAGCTCTGGAGCTATGGAGCTCTGGAGGTATGGAGCTATGGAGCTATGGAGCTCTGGAGGTATGGAGCTATGGAGCTATGGAAGTATGGAGCTCTGGTGCTATGGAGCTATGGAGCTCTGGTGCTATGGAGCTATGGAGCTCTGGTGCTATGGAGCTATGGAGCTATGGAGCTCTGGAAGTATGGAGCTCTGGTGCTATGGAGCTATGGAGCTCTGGTGCTATGGAGCTATGGAGCTCTGGTGCTATGGAGCTATGGAGCTCTGGTGCTATGGAGCTCTGGTGCTATGGAGCTCTGGTGCTATGGAGCTATGGAGCTCTGGTGCTATGGAGCTATGGAGCTCTGGAGGTATGGAGCTCTGGAGGTATGGAGCTCTGGAGGTATGGAGCTTTGGAGCCCTGGAGCTCTGGAGGTATGGAGCTATGGTGCTATGGAGCTCTGAAGCCATGGAGCTCTGGTGCTATGGAGCTCTGGAGCTCTGGAGGTATGGAGCTCTGGAGGTATGGAGCTATGGAGCCCTGGAGCTCTGGAGGTATGGAGCTATGGTGCTATGGAGCTCTGAAGCCATGGAGCTCTGGTGCTATGGAGCTCTGGAGCTCTGGAGGTATGGAGCTCTGGAGGTATGGAGCTATGGAGCCCTGGAGCTCTGGAGGTATGGAGCTATGGTGCTATGGAGCTCTGAAGCCATGGAGCTCTGGTGCTATGGAGCTCTGGAGCTCTGGAGGTATGGAGCTCTGGAGGTATGGAGCTCTGGAGGTATGGAGCTATGGAGCCCTGGAGCTCTGGAGGTATGGAGCTATGGTGCTATGGAGCTCTGAAGCCATGGAGCTCTGGTGCTATGGAGCTCTGGAGGTATGGAGGTATGGAGCTATGGAGCCCTGGAGCTCTGGAGGTATGGAGCTATGGTGCTATGGAGCTCTGAAGCCATGGAGCTCTGGTGCTATGGAGCTATGGAGCTCTGGTGCTATGGAGCTATGGAGGTATGGAGCCACCAGCCAGCACCCTCCGTGGCTGGATCAATGGAAGTGTTTTAGGTACCAGGCAGCCAAAGGGCCGAGGCCTCACGCTCGACCACGCCGGCGCAGAGTTCCAGCCGCTCGGATAAGCTCTGTCACTCACCCGCCGCGCAGCCACCGGTAACGGGGAAATGTCGCCGCCTGGCGGACACGCCGTTGTAAATGAATGGGCTTTCGCACTTAGTGCAATTTTCGCCAACTCTCTGACTTAGAGCTATGGAAGTATGGAGCTATGGAGCCACCAGCCACCCAGGCTGGAGCTATGGAGCTCTGGAGGTATGGAGCTCAGGTGCTATGGAAGTATGGAGCTATGGAGCTATGGAAGTATGGAGCTATGGAGCTATGGAGCTCTGGAAGTATGGAGCTATGGAGCTCTGGAGGTATGGAGCTATGGAGCCCTGGAGCCCTGGAGCTATGGAGCTCTGGTGCTATGGAGGTATGGAGCTCTGGAGGTATGGAGCTCTGGAGGTATGGAGCTATGGAGCTATGGAGCCCTGGAGCTATGGAGCTATGGAGCCCTGGAGCTATGGAGCTATGGAGCCCTGGAGCTATGGAGCTATGGAGCTCTGGTGCTATGGAGCTATGGAGCTCTGGTGCTATGGAGCTATGGAGCTCTGGTGCTATGGAGCTATGGAGCTCTGGTGCTATGGAGCTATGGAGCTCTGGAAGTATGGAGCTATGGAGCTCTGGAGGTATGGAGCTATGGAGCCCTGGAGCTATGGAGCCCTGGAGCTATGGAAGTATGGAGCTCTGGTGCTATGGAGCTATGGAGCTCTGGTGCTATGGAGCTATGGAGCTCTGGAGCTATGGAGCTCTGGAGGTATGGAGCTATGGAGCTATGGAGCTCTGGAGGTATGGAGCTATGGAGCTATGGAAGTATGGAGCTCTGGTGCTATGGAGCTATGGAGCTCTGGTGCTATGGAGCTATGGAGCTCTGGTGCTCTGGTGCTATGGAGCTATGGAGCTATGGAGCTCTGGAAGTATGGAGCTCTGGTGCTATGGAGCTATGGAGCTCTGGTGCTATGGAGCTATGGAGCTCTGGTGCTATGGAGCTATGGAGCTCTGGTGCTATGGAGCTCTGGTGCTATGGAGCTCTGGTGCTATGGAGCTATGGAGCTCTGGTGCTATGGAGCTATGGAGCTCTGGAGGTATGGAGCTCTGGAGGTATGGAGCTCTGGAGGTATGGAGCTTTGGAGCCCTGGAGCTCTGGAGGTATGGAGCTATGGTGCTATGGAGCTCTGAAGCCATGGAGCTCTGGTGCTATGGAGCTCTGGAGCTCTGGAGGTATGGAGCTCTGGAGGTATGGAGCTATGGAGCCCTGGAGCTCTGGAGGTATGGAGCTATGGTGCTATGGAGCTCTGAAGCCATGGAGCTCTGGTGCTATGGAGCTCTGGAGCTCTGGAGGTATGGAGCTCTGGAGGTATGGAGCTATGGAGCCCTGGAGCTCTGGAGGTATGGAGCTATGGTGCTATGGAGCTCTGAAGCCATGGAGCTCTGGTGCTATGGAGCTCTGGAGCTCTGGAGGTATGGAGCTCTGGAGGTATGGAGCTCTGGAGGTATGGAGCTATGGAGCCCTGGAGCTCTGGAGGTATGGAGCTATGGTGCTATGGAGCTCTGAAGCCATGGAGCTCTGGTGCTATGGAGCTCTGGAGGTATGGAGCTCTGGAGGTATGGAGCTCTGGAGGTATGGAGCTATGGAGCCCTGGAGCTCTGGAGGTATGGAGCTATGGTGCTATGGAGCTCTGAAGCCATGGAGCTCTGGTGCTATGGAGCTATGGAGCTCTGGTGCTATGGAGCTATGGAGGTATGGAGCCACCAGCCAGCACCCTCCGTGGCTGGATCAATGGAAGTGTTTTAGGTACCAGGCAGCCAAAGGGCCGAGGCCTCACGCTCGACCACGCCGGCGCAGAGTTCCAGCCGCTCGGATAAGCTCTGTCACTCACCCGCCGCGCAGCCACCGGTAACGGGGAAATGTCGCCGCCTTGTGGACACGCCGTTGTAAATGAATGGGCTTTCGCACTTAGTGCAATTTTCGCCAACTCTCTGACTTAGAGCTATGGAAGTATGGAGCTATGGAGCCACCAGCCACCCAGGCTGGAGCTCTGGAGCTCTGGAGGTATGGAGCTCTGGTGCTATGGAAGTATGGAGCTCTGGTGCTATGGAAGTATGGAGCTATGGAGGTATGGAAGTATGGAGCTATGGAAGTATGGAGCTATGGAGCTCTGGAAGTATGGAGCTATGGAGCTCTGGAGGTATGGAGCCCTGGAGCTATGGAGCCCTGGAGCTATGGAAGTATGGAGCTCTGGTGCTATGGAGCTATGGAGCTCTGGTGCTATGGAGCTATGGAGCTATGGAGCTCTGGAGCTATGGAGCTCTGGAGGTATGGAGCTATGGAGCTATGGAGCTCTGGAGGTATGGAGCTATGGAGCTATGGAAGTATGGAGCTCTGGTGCTATGGAGCTATGGAGCTCTGGTGCTATGGAGCTATGGAGCTCTGGTGCTATGGAGCTATGGAGCTATGGAGCTCTGGAAGTATGGAGCTCTGGTGCTATGGAGCTATGGAGCTCTGGTGCTATGGAGCTATGGAGCTCTGGTGCTATGGAGCTCTGGTGCTATGGAGCTCTGGTGCTATGGAGCTATGGAGCTCTGGTGCTATGGAGCTCTGGAGGTATGGAGCTCTGGAGGTATGGAGCTCTGGAGGTATGGAGCTATGGAGCCCTGGAGCTCTGGAGGTATGGAGCTATGGTGCTATGGAGCTCTGAAGCCATGGAGCTCTGGTGCTATGGAGCTATGGAGCTCTGGTGCTATGGAGCTATGGAGCTATGGAGCTCTGGAAGTATGGAGCTCTGGTGCTATGGAGCTATGGAGCTCTGGTGCTATGGAGCTATGGAGCTCTGGTGCTATGGAGCTATGGAGCTCTGGTGCTATGGAGCTCTGGTGCTATGGAGCTCTGGTGCTATGGAGCTATGGAGCTCTGGTGCTATGGAGCTATGGAGCTCTGGAGGTATGGAGCTCTGGAGGTATGGAGCTCTGGAGGTATGGAGCTATGGAGCCCTGGAGCTCTGGAGGTATGGAGCTATGGTGCTATGGAGCTCTGAAGCCATGGAGCTCTGGTGCTATGGAGCTCTGGAGCTCTGGAGGTATGGAGCTCTGGAGGTATGGAGCTATGGAGCCCTGGAGCTCTGGAGGTATGGAGCTATGGTGCTATGGAGCTCTGAAGCCATGGAGCTCTGGTGCTATGGAGCTCTGGAGCTCTGGAGGTATGGAGCTCTGGAGGTATGGAGCTCTGGAGGTATGGAGCTATGGAGCCCTGGAGCTCTGGAGGTATGGAGCTATGGTGCTATGGAGCTCTGAAGCCATGGAGCTCTGGTGCTATGGAGCTCTGGAGGTATGGAGCTCTGGAGGTATGGAGCTCTGGAGGTATGGAGCTATGGAGCCCTGGAGCTCTGGAGGTATGGAGCTATGGTGCTATGGAGCTCTGAAGCCATGGAGCTCTGGTGCTATGGAGCTCTGGAGGTATGGAGCTCTGGAGGTATGGAGCTCTGGAGGTATGGAGCTATGGAGCCCTGGAGCTCTGGAGGTATGGAGCTATGGTGCTATGGAGCTCTGAAGCCATGGAGCTCTGGTGCTATGGAGCTATGGAGCTCTGGTGCTATGGAGCTATGGAGGTATGGAGCCACCAGCCAGCACCCTCCGTGGCTGGATCAATGGAAGTGTTTTAGGTACCAGGCAGCCAAAGGGCCGAGGCCTCACGCTCGACCACGCCGGCGCAGAGTTCCAGCCGCTCGGATAAGCTCTGTCACTCACCCGCCGCGCAGCCACCGGTAACGGGGAAATGTCGCCGCCTTGTGGACACGCCGTTGTAAATGAATGGGCTTTCGCACTTAGTGCAATTTTCGCCAACTCTCTGACTGGAGCTATGGAAGTATGGAGCTATGGAGCCACCAGCCACCCAGGCTGGAGCTATGGAGCTCTGGAGGTATGGAGCTCTGGTGCTATGGAAGTATGGAGCTATGGAGCTATGGAAGTATGGAGCTATGGAGCTATGGAGCTCTGGAAGTATGGAGCTATGGAGCTCTGGAGGTATGGAGCTATGGAGCCCTGGAGCCCTGGAGCTATGGAGCCCTGGAGCTATGGAGCTATGGAGCCCTGGAGCTATGGAGCTATGGAGCCCTGGAGCTATGGAGCTATGGAGCTCTGGTGCTATGGAGCTATGGAGCTCTGGTGCTATGGAGCTATGGAGCTCTGGTGCTATGGAGCTATGGAGCTCTGGTGCTATGGAGCTATGGAGCTCTGGAAGTATGGAGCTATGGAGCTCTGGAGGTATGGAGCTATGGAGCTCTGGAAGTATGGAGCTATGGAGCCCTGGAGCTATGGAGCCCTGGAGCTATGGAAGTATAGAGCTCTGGTGCTATGGAGCTATGGAGCTCTGGTGCTATGGAGCTATGGAGCTCTGGAGCTATGGAGCTCTGGAGGTATGGAGCTATGGAGCTCTGGAGGTATGGAGCTATGGAGCTATGGAAGTATGGAGCTCTGGTGCTATGGAGCTATGGAGCTCTGGTGCTATGGAGCTATGGAGCTCTGGTGCTATGGAGCTATGGAGCTATGGAGCTCTGGAAGTATGGAGCTCTGGTGCTATGGAGCTATGGAGCTCTGGTGCTATGGAGCTATGGAGCTCTGGTGCTATGGAGCTATGGAGCTCTGGTGCTATGGAGCTATGGTGCTATGGAGCTCTGGTGCTATGGAGCTATGGAGCTCTGGTGCTATGGAGCTATGGAGCTCTGGAGGTATGGAGCTCTGGAGGTATGGAGCTTTGGAGCCCTGGAGCTCTGGAGGTATGGAGCTATGGTGCTATGGAGCTCTGAAGCCATGGAGCTCTGGTGCTATGGAGCTATGGAGCTCTGGTGCTATGGAGCTATGGAGGTATGGAGCCACCAGCCAGCACCCTCCGTGGCTGGATCAATGGAAGTGTTTTAGGTACCAGGCAGCCAAAGGGCCGAGGCCTCACGCTCGACCACGCCGGCGCAGAGTTCCAGCCGCTCGGATAAGCTCTGTCACTCACCCGCCGCGCAGCCACCGGTAACGGGGAAATGTCGCCGCCTTGTGGACACGCCGTTGTAAATGAATGGGCTTTCGCACTTAGTGCAATTTTCGCCAACTCTCTGACTGGAGCTATGGAAGTATGGAGCTATGGAGCCACCAGCCACCCAGGCTGGAGCTATGGAGCTCTGGAGGTATGGAGCTCTGGTGCTATGGAAGTATGGAGCTATGGAGCTATGGAAGTATGGAGCTATGGAGCTATGGAGCTCTGAAAGTATGGAGCTATGGAGCTCTGGAGGTATGGAGCTATGGAGCCCTGGAGCCCTGGAGCTATGGAGCCCTGGAGCTATGGAGCTATGGAGCCCTGGAGCTATGGAGCTATGGAGCCCTGGAGCTATGGAGCTATGGAGCTCTGGTGCTATGGAGCTATGGAGCTCTGGTGCTATGGAGCTATGGAGCTCTGGTGCTATGGAGCTATGGAGCTCTGGTGCTATGGAGCTATGGAGCTCTGGAAGTATGGAGCTATGGAGCTCTGGAGGTATGGAGCTATGGAGCTCTGGAAGTATGGAGCTATGGAGCCCTGGAGCTATGGAGCCCTGGAGCTATGGAAGTATGGAGCTCTGGTGCTATGGAGCTATGGAGCTCTGGTGCTATGGAGCTATGGAGCTCTGGAGCTATGGAGCTCTGGAGGTATGGAGCTATGGAGCTCTGGAGGTATGGAGCTATGGAGCTATGGAAGTATGGAGCTCTGGTGCTATGGAGCTATGGAGCTCTGGTGCTATGGAGCTATGGAGCTCTGGTGCTATGGAGCTATGGAGCTATGGAGCTCTGGAAGTATGGAGCTCTGGTGCTATGGAGCTATGGAGCTCTGGTGCTATGGAGCTATGGAGCTCTGGTGCTATGGAGCTATGGAGCTCTGGTGCTATGGAGCTATGGTGCTATGGAGCTCTGGTGCTATGGAGCTATGGAGCTCTGGTGCTATGGAGCTATGGAGCTCTGGAGGTATGGAGCTCTGGAGGTATGGAGCTCTGGAGGTATGGAGCTTTGGAGCCCTGGAGCTCTGGAGGTATGGAGCTATGGTGCTATGGAGCTCTGAAGCCATGGAGCTCTGGTGCTATGGAGCTATGGAGCTCTGGTGCTATGGAGCTATGGAGGTATGGAGCCACCAGCCAGCACCCTCCGTGGCTGGATCAATGGAAGTGTTTTAGGTACCAGGCAGCCAAAGGGCCGAGGCCTCACGCTCGACCACGCCGGCGCAGAGTTCCAGCCGCTCGGATAAGCTCTGTCACTCACCCGCCGCGCAGCCACCGGTAACGGGGAAATGTCGCCGCCTTGTGGACACGCCGTTGTAAATGAATGGGCTTTCGCACTTAGTGCAATTTTCGCCAACTCTCTGACTGGAGCTATGGAAGTATGGAGCTATGGAGCCACCAGCCACCCAGGCTGGAGCTATGGAGCTCTGGAGGTATGGAGCTCTGGTGCTATGGAAGTATGGAGCTATGGAGCTATGGAAGTATGGAGCTATGGAGCTATGGAGCTCTGGAAGTATGGAGCTATGGAGCTCTGGAGGTATGGAGCTATGGAGCCCTGGAGCCCTGGAGCTATGGAGCCCTGGAGCTATGGAGCTATGGAGCCCTGGAGCTATGGAGCTATGGAGCCCTGGAGCTATGGAGCTATGGAGCTCTGGTGCTATGGAGCTATGGAGCTCTGGTGCTATGGAGCTATGGAGCTCTGGTGCTATGGAGCTATGGAGCTCTGGTGCTATGGAGCTATGGAGCTCTGGAAGTATGGAGCTATGGAGCTCTGGAGGTATGGAGCTATGGAGCTCTGGAGGTATGGAGCTATGGAGCCCTGGAGCTATGGAGCCCTGGAGCTATGGAAGTATGGAGCTCTGGTGCTATGGAGCTATGGAGCTCTGGTGCTATGGAGCTATGGAGCTCTGGAGCTATGGAGCTCTGGAGGTATGGAGCTATGGAGCTCTGGAGGTATGGAGCTATGGAGCTATGGAAGTATGGAGCTCTGGTGCTATGGAGCTATGGAGCTCTGGTGCTATGGAGCTATGGAGCTCTGGTGCTATGGAGCTATGGAGCTATGGAGCTCTGGAAGTATGGAGCTCTTGTGCTATGGAGCTATGGAGCTCTGGTGCTATGGAGCTATGGAGCTCTGGTGCTATGGAGCTATGGAGCTCTGGTGCTATGGAGCTATGGTGCTATGGAGCTCTGGTGCTATGGAGCTATGGAGCTCTGGTGCTATGGAGCTATGGAGCTCTGGAGGTATGGAGCTCTGGAGGTATGGAGCTCTGGAGGTATGGAGCTTTGGAGCCCTGGAGCTCTGGAGGTATGGAGCTATGGTGCTATGGAGCTCTGAAGCCATGGAGCTCTGGTGCTATGGAGCTATGGAGCTCTGGTGCTATGGAGCTATGGAGGTATGGAGCCACCAGCCAGCACCCTCCGTGGCTGGATCAATGGAAGTGTTTTAGGTACCAGGCAGCCAAAGGGCCGAGGCCTCACGCTCGACCACGCCGGCGCAGAGTTCCAGCCGCTCGGATAAGCTCTGTCACTCACCCGCCGCGCAGCCACCGGTAACGGGGAAATGTCGCCGCCTGGCGGACACGCCGTTGTAAATGAATGGGCTTTCGCACTTAGTGCAATTTTCGCCAACTCTCTGACTTAGAGCTATGGAAGTATGGAGCTATGGAGCCACCAGCCACCCAGGCTGGAGCTATGGAGCTCTGGAGGTATGGAGCTCAGGTGCTATGGAAGTATGGAGCTATGGAGCTATGGAAGTATGGAGCTATGGAGCTATGGAGCTCTGGAAGTATGGAGCTATGGAGCTCTGGAGGTATGGAGCTATGGAGCCCTGGAGCCCTGGAGCTATGGAGCTCTGGTGCTATGGAGGTATGGAGCTCTGGAGGTATGGAGCTCTGGAGGTATGGAGCTATGGAGCTATGGAGCCCTGGAGCTATGGAGCTATGGAGCCCTGGAGCTATGGAGCTATGGAGCCCTGGAGCTATGGAGCTATGGAGCTCTGGTGCTATGGAGCTATGGAGCTCTGGTGCTATGGAGCTATGGAGCTCTGGTGCTATGGAGCTATGGAGCTCTGGTGCTATGGAGCTATGGAGCTCTGGAAGTATGGAGCTATGGAGCTCTGGAGGTATGGAGCTATGGAGCCCTGGAGCTATGGAGCCCTGGAGCTATGGAAGTATGGAGCTCTGGTGCTATGGAGCTATGGAGCTCTGGTGCTATGGAGCTATGGAGCTCTGGAGCTATGGAGCTCTGGAGGTATGGAGCTATGGAGCTATGGAGCTCTGGAGGTATGGAGCTATGGAAGTATGGAGCTCTGGTGCTATGGAGCTATGGAGCTCTGGTGCTATGGAGCTATGGAGCTCTGGTGCTATGGAGCTATGGAGCTATGGAGCTCTGGAAGTATGGAGCTCTGGTGCTATGGAGCTATGGAGCTCTGGTGCTATGGAGCTATGGAGCTCTGGTGCTATGGAGCTATGGAGCTCTGGTGCTATGGAGCTCTGGTGCTATGGAGCTCTGGTGCTATGGAGCTATGGAGCTCTGGTGCTATGGAGCTATGGAGCTCTGGAGGTATGGAGCTCTGGAGGTATGGAGCTCTGGAGGTATGGAGCTTTGGAGCCCTGGAGCTCTGGAGGTATGGAGCTATGGTGCTATGGAGCTCTGAAGCCATGGAGCTCTGGTGCTATGGAGCTCTGGAGCTCTGGAGGTATGGAGCTCTGGAGGTATGGAGCTATGGAGCCCTGGAGCTCTGGAGGTATGGAGCTATGGTGCTATGGAGCTCTGAAGCCATGGAGCTCTGGTGCTATGGAGCTCTGGAGCTCTGGAGGTATGGAGTTCTGGAGGTATGGAGCTATGGAGCCCTGGAGCTCTGGAGGTATGGAGCTATGGTGCTATGGAGCTCTGAAGCCATGGAGCTCTGGTGCTATGGAGCTCTGGAGCTCTGGAGGTATGGAGCTCTGGAGGTATGGAGCTCTGGAGGTATGGAGCTATGGAGCCCTGGAGCTCTGGAGGTATGGAGCTATGGTGCTATGGAGCTCTGAAGCCATGGAGCTCTGGTGCTATGGAGCTCTGGAGGTATGGAGCTCTGGAGGTATGGAGCTCTGGAGGTATGGAGCTATGGAGCCCTGGAGCTCTGAAGGTATGGAGTTATGGTGCTATGGAGCTCTGAAGCCATGGAGCTCTGGTGCTATGGAGCTCTGGAGGTATGGAGCTCTGGAGGTATGGAGCTCTGGAGGTATGGAGCTATGGAGCCCTGGAGCTCTGGAGGTATGGAGCTATGGTGCTATGGAGCTCTGAAGCCATGGAGCTCTGGTGCTATGGAGCTCTGGAGGTATGGAGCTCTGGAGGTATGGAGCTCTGGAGGTAAGGAGCTATGGAGCCCTGGAGCTCTGGAGGTATGGAGCTATGGTGCTATGGAGCTCTGAAGCCATGGAGCTCTGGTGCTATGGAGCTATGGAGCTCTGGTGCTATGGAGCTATGGAGGTATGGAGCCACCAGCCAGCACCCTCCGTGGCTGGATCAATGGAAGTGTTTTAGGTACCAGGCAGCCAAAGGGCCGAGGCCTCACGCTCGACCACGCCGGCGCAGAGTTCCAGCCGCTCGGATAAGCTCTGTCACTCACCCGCCGCGCAGCCACCGGTAACGGGGAAATGTCGCCGCCTTGTGGAAACGCCGTTGTAAATGAATGGGCTTTCGCACTTAGTGCAATTTTCGCCAACTCTCTGACTTAGAGCTATGGAAGTATGGAGCTATGGAGCCACCAGCCACCCAGGCTGGAGCTCTGGAGCTCTGGAGGTATGGAGCTCTGGTGCTATGGAAGTATGGAGCTCTGGTGCTATGGAAGTATGGAGCTATGGAGGTATGGAAGTATGGAGCTATGGAAGTATGGAGCTATGGAGCTCTGGAAGTATGGAGCTATGGAGCTCTGGAGGTATGGAGCCCTGGAGCTATGGAGCCCTGGAGCTATGGAAGTATGGAGCTCTGGTGCTATGGAGCTATGGAGCTCTGGTGCTATGGAGCTATGGAGCTATGGAGCTCTGGAGCTATGGAGCTCTGGAGGTATGGAGCTATGGAGCTATGGAGCTCTGGAGGTATGGAGCTATGGAGCTATGGAAGTATGGAGCTCTGGTGCTATGGAGCTATGGAGCTCTGGAGCTATGGAGCTCTGGAGGTATGGAGCTATGGAGCTCTGGAGGTATGGAGCTATGGAGCTATGGAAGTATGGAGCTCTGGTGCTATGGAGCTATGGAGCCCTGGAGCTATGGAGCTATGGAGCCCTGGAGCTATGGAGCTATGGAGCCCTGGAGCTATGGAGCTATGGAGCTCTGGTGCTATGGAGCTATGGAGCTCTGGTGCTATGGAGCTATGGAGCTCTGGTGCTATGGAGCTATGGAGCTCTGGTGCTATGGAGCTATGGAGCTCTGGAAGTATGGAGCTATGGAGCTCTGGAGGTATGGAGCTATGGAGCCCTGGAGCTATGGAGCCCTGGAGCTATGGAAGTATGGAGCTCTGGTGCTATGGAGCTATGGAGCTCTGGTGCTATGGAGCTATGGAGCTCTGGAGCTATGGAGCTCTGGAGGTATGGAGCTATGGAGCTATGGAGCTCTGGAGGTATGGAGCTATGGAGCTATGGAAGTATGGAGCTCTGGTGCTATGGAGCTATGGAGCTCTGGTGCTATGGAGCTATGGAGCTCTGGAGGTATGGAGCTATGGAGCTCTGGAGGTATGGAGCTATGGTGCTATGGAGCTCTGAAGCCATGGAGCTCTGGTGCTATGGAGCTCTGGAGCTCTGGAGGTATGGAGCTCTGGAGGTATGGAGCTATGGAGCCCTGGAGCTCTGGAGGTATGGAGCTATGGAGCTCTGAAGCCATGGAGCTCTGGTGCTATGGAGCTCTGGAGCTCTGGAGGTATGGAGCTCTGGAGGTATGGAGCTCTGGAGGTATGGAGCTATGGAGCCCTGGAGCTCTGGAGGTATGGAGCTATGGTGCTATGGAGCTCTGAAGCCATGGAGCTCTGGTGCTATGGAGCTCTGGAGGTATGGAGCTCTGGAGGTATGGAGCTCTGGAGGTATGGAGCTATGGAGCCCTGGAGCTCTGGAGGTATGGAGCTATGGTGCTATGGAGCTCTGAAGCCATGGAGCTCTGGTGCTATGGAGCTCTGGAGGTATGGAGCTCTGGAGGTATGGAGCTCTGGAGGTATGGAGCTATGGAGCCCTGGAGCTCTGGAGGTATGGAGCTATGGTGCTATGGAGCTCTGAAGCCATGGAGCTCTGGTGCTATGGAGCTATGGAGCTCTGGTGCTATGGAGCTATGGAGGTATGGAGCCACCAGCCAGCACCCTCCGTGGCTGGATCAATGGAAGTGTTTTAGGTACCAGGCAGCCAAAGGGCCGAGGCCTCACGCTCGACCACGCCGGCGCAGAGTTCCAGCCGCTCGGATAAGCTCTGTCACTCACCCGCCGCGCAGCCACCGGTAACGGGGAAATGTCGCCGCCTGGCGGACACGCCGTTGTAAATGAATGGGCTTTCGCACTTAGTGCAATTTTCGCCAACTCTCTGACTTAGAGCTATGGAAGTATGGAGCTATGGAGCCACCAGCCACCCAGGCTGGAGCTATGGAGCTCTGGAGGTATGGAGCTCAGGTGCTATGGAAGTATGGAGCTATGGAGCTATGGAAGTATGGAGCTATGGAGCTATGGAGCTCTGGAAGTATGGAGCTATGGAGCTCTGGAGGTATGGAGCTATGGAGCCCTGGAGCCCTGGAGCTATGGAGCTCTGGTGCTATGGAGGTATGGAGCTCTGGAGGTATGGAGCTCTGGAGGTATGGAGCTATGGAGCTATGGAGCCCTGGAGCTATGGAGCTATGGAGCCCTGGAGCTATGGAGCTATGGAGCCCTGGAGCTATGGAGCTATGGAGCTCTGGTGCTATGGAGCTATGGAGCTCTGGTGCTATGGAGCTATGGAGCTCTGGTGCTATGGAGCTATGGAGCTCTGGAAGTATGGAGCTATGGAGCTCTGGAGGTATGGAGCTATGGAGCCCTGGAGCTATGGAGCCCTGGAGCTATGGAAGTATGGAGCTCTGGTGCTATGGAGCTATGGAGCTCTGGTGCTATGGAGCTATGGAGCTCTGGAGCTATGGAGCTCTGGAGGTATGGAGCTATGGAGCTATGGAGCTCTGGAGGTATGGAGCTATGGAGCTATGGAAGTATGGAGCTCTGGTGCTATGGAGCTATGGAGCTCTGGTGCTATGGAGCTATGGAGCTCTGGAGCTCTGGTGCTATGGAGCTATGGAGCTATGGAGCTCTGGAAGTATGGAGCTCTGGTGCTATGGAGCTATGGAGCTCTGGTGCTATGGAGCTATGGAGCTCTGGTGCTATGGAGCTATGGAGCTCTGGTGCTATGGAGCTCTGGTGCTATGGAGCTCTGGTGCTATGGAGCTATGGAGCTCTGGTGCTATGGAGCTATGGAGCTCTGGAGGTATGGAGCTCTGGAGGTATGGAGCTCTGGAGGTATGGAGCTTTGGAGCCCTGGAGCTCTGGAGGTATGGAGCTATGGTGCTATGGAGCTCTGAAGCCATGGAGCTCTGGTGCTATGGAGCTCTGGAGCTCTGGAGGTATGGAGCTCTGGAGGTATGGAGCTATGGAGCCCTGGAGCTCTGGAGGTATGGAGCTATGGTGCTATGGAGCTCTGAAGCCATGGAGCTCTGGTGCTATGGAGCTCTGGAGCTCTGGAGGTATGGAGCTCTGGAGGTATGGAGCTATGGAGCCCTGGAGCTCTGGAGGTATGGAGCTATGGTGCTATGGAGCTCTGAAGCCATGGAGCTCTGGTGCTATGGAGCTCTGGAGCTCTGGAGGTATGGAGCTCTGGAGGTATGGAGCTCTGGAGGTATGGAGCTATGGAGCCCTGGAGCTCTGGAGGTATGGAGCTATGGTGCTATGGAGCTCTGAAGCCATGGAGCTCTGGTGCTATGGAGCTCTGGAGGTATGGAGCTCTGGAGGTATGGAGCTCTGGAGGTATGGAGCTATGGAGCCCTGGAGCTCTGGAGGTATGGAGCTATGGTGCTATGGAGCTCTGAAGCCATGGAGCTCTGGTGCTATGGAGCTATGGAGCTCTGGTGCTATGGAGCTATGGAGGTATGGAGCCACCAGCCAGCACCCTCCGTGGCTGGATCAATGGAAGTGTTTTAGGTACCAGGCAGCCAAAGGGCCGAGGCCTCACGCTCGACCACGCCGGCGCAGAGTTCCAGCCGCTCGGATAAGCTCTGTCACTCACCCGCCGCGCAGCCACCGGTAACGGGGAAATGTCGCCGCCTTGTGGACACGCCGTTGTAAATGAATGGGCTTTCGCACTTAGTGCAATTTTCGCCAACTCTCTGACTTAGAGCTATGGAAGTATGGAGCTATGGAGCCACCAGCCACCCAGGCTGGAGCTCTGGAGCTCTGGAGGTATGGAGCTCTGGTGCTATGGAAGTATGGAGCTCTGGTGCTATGGAAGTATGGAGTTATGGAGCTATGGAGCTCTGGAAGTATGGAGCTATGGAGCTCTGGAGGTATGGAGCTATGGAGCCCTGGAGCCCTGGAGCCCTGGAGCTATGGAGCTCTGGTGCTATGGAGGTATGGAGCTCTGGAGGTATGGAGCTCTGGAGGTATGGAGCTATGGAGCTATGGAGCCCTGGAGCTATGGAGCTATGGAGCCCTGGAGCTATGGAGCTATGGAGCCCTGGAGCTATGGAGCTATGGAGCTCTGGTGCTATGGAGCTATGGAGCTCTGGTGCTATGGAGCTATGGAGCTCTGGTGCTATGGAGCTATGGAGCTCTGGTGCTATGGAGCTATGGAGCTCTGGAAGTATGGAGCTATGGAGCTCTGGAGGTATGGACCTATGGAGCCCTGGAGCTATGGAGCCCTGGAGCTATGGAAGTATGGAGCTCTGGTGCTATGGAGCTATGGAGCTCTGGTGCTATGGAGCTATGGAGCTCTGGAGCTATGGAGCTCTGGAGGTATGGAGCTATGGAGCTATGGAGCTCTGGAGGTATGGAGCTATGGAGCTATGGAAGTATGGAGCTCTGGTGCTATGGAGCTATGGAGCTCTGGTGCTATGGAGCTATGGAGCTCTGGTGCTATGGAGCTATGGAGCTATGGAGCTCTGGAAGTATGGAGCTCTGGTGCTATGGAGCTATGGAGCTCTGGTGCTATGGAGCTATGGAGCTCTGGTGCTATGGAGCTCTGGTGCTATGGAGCTCTGGTGCTATGGAGCTATGGAGCTCTGGTGCTATGGAGCTCTGGAGGTATGGAGCTCTGGAGGTATGGAGCTCTGGAGGTATGGAGCTATGGAGCCCTGGAGCTCTGGAGGTATGGAGCTATGGTGCTATGGAGCTCTGAAGCCATGGAGCTCTGGTGCTATGGAGCTATGGAGCTCTGGTGCTATGGAGCTATGGAGCTATGGAGCTCTGGAAGTATGGAGCTCTGGTGCTATGGAGCTATGGAGCTCTGGTGCTATGGAGCTATGGAGCTCTGGTGCTATGGAGCTATGGAGCTCTGGTGCTATGGAGCTCTGGTGCTATGGAGCTCTGGTGCTATGGAGCTATGGAGCTCTGGTGCTATGGAGCTATGGAGCGCTGGAGGTATGGAGCTCTGGAGGTATGGAGCTCTGGAGGTATGGAGCTATGGAGCCCTGGAGCTCTGGAGGTATGGAGCTATGGTGCTATGGAGCTCTGAAGCCATGGAGCTCTGGTGCTATGGAGCTCTGGAGCTCTGGAGGTATGGAGCTCTGGAGGTATGGAGCTATGGAGCCCTGGAGCTCTGGAGGTATGGAGCTATGGTGCTATGGAGCTCTGAAGCCATGGAGCTCTGGTGCTATGGAGCTCTGGAGCTCTAGAGGTATGGAGCTCTGGAGGTATGGAGCTCTGGAGGTATGGAGCTATGGAGCCCTGGAGCTCTGGAGGTATGGAGCTATGGTGCTATGGAGCTCTGAAGCCATGGAGCTCTGGTGCTATGGAGCTCTGGAGGTATGGAGCTCTGGAGGTATGGAGCTCTGGAGGTATGGAGCTATGGAGCCCTGGAGCTCTGGAGGTATGGAGCTATGGTGCTATGGAGCTCTGAAGCCATGGAGCTCTGGTGCTATGGAGCTCTGGAGGTATGGAGCTCTGGAGGTATGGAGCTCTGGAGGTATGGAGCTATGGAGCCCTGGAGCTCTGGAGGTATGGAGCTATGGTGCTATGGAGCTCTGAAGCCATGGAGCTCTGGTGCTATGGAGCTATGGAGCTCTGGTGCTATGGAGCTATGGAGGTATGGAGCCACCAGCCAGCACCCTCCGTGGCTGGATCAATGGAAGTGTTTTAGGTACCAGGCAGCCAAAGGGCCGAGGCCTCACGCTCGACCACGCCGGCGCAGAGTTCCAGCCGCTCGGATAAGCTCTGTCACTCACCCGCCGCGCAGCCACCGGTAACGGGGAAATGTCGCCGCCTGGCGGACACGCCGTTGTAAATGAATGGGCTTTCGCACTTAGTGCAATTTTCGCCAACTCTCTGACTTAGAGCTATGGAAGTATGGAGCTATGGAGCCACCAGCCACCCAGGCTGGAGCTATGGAGCTCTGGAGGTATGGAGCTCAGGTGCTATGGAAGTATGGAGCTATGGAGCTATGGAAGTATGGAGCTATGGAGCTATGGAGCTCTGGAAGTATGGAGCTATGGAGCTCTGGAGGTATGGAGCTATGGAGCCCTGGAGCCCTGGAGCTATGGAGCTCTGGTGCTATGGAGGTATGGAGCTCTGGAGGTATGGAGCTCTGGAGGTATGGAGCTATGGAGCTATGGAGCCCTGGAGCTATGGAGCTATGGAGCCCTGGAGCTATGGAGCTATGGAGCCCTGGAGCTATGGAGCTATGGAGCTCTGGTGCTATGGAGCTATGGAGCTCTGGTGCTATGGAGCTATGGAGCTCTGGTGCTATGGAGCTATGGAGCTCTGGTGCTATGGAGCTATGGAGCTCTGGAAGTATGGAGCTATGGAGCTCTGGAGGTATGGAGCTATGGAGCCCTGGAGCTATGGAGCCCTGGAGCTATGGAAGTATGGAGCTCTGGTGCTATGGAGCTATGGAGCTCTGGTGCTATGGAGCTATGGAGCTCTGGAGCTATGGAGCTCTGGAGGTATGGAGCTATGGAGCTATGGAGCTCTGGAGGTATGGAGCTATGGAGCTATGGAAGTATGGAGCTCTGGTGCTATGGAGCTATGGAGCTCTGGTGCTATGGAGCTATGGAGCTCTGGTGCTATGGAGCTATGGAGCTATGGAGCTCTGGAAGTATGGAGCTCTGGTGCTATGGAGCTATGGAGCTCTGGTGCTATGGAGCTATGGAGCTCTGGTGCTATGGAGCTATGGAGCTCTGGTGCTATGGAGCTCTGGTGCTATGGAGCTCTGGTGCTATGGAGCTATGGAGCTCTGGTGCTATGGAGCTATGGAGCTCTGGAGGTATGGAGCTCTGGAGGTATGGAGCTCTGGAGGTATGGAGCTTTGGAGCCCTGGAGCTCTGGAGGTATGGAGCTATGGTGCTATGGAGCTCTGAAGCCATGGAGCTCTGGTGCTATGGAGCTCTGGAGCTCTGGAGGTATGGAGCTCTGGAGGTATGGAGCTATGGAGCTATGGAGCCCTGGAGCTCTGGAGGTATGGAGCTATGGTGCTATGGAGCTCTGAAGCCATGGAGCTCTGGTGCTATGGAGCTCTGGAGCTCTGGAGGTATGGAGCTCTGGAGGTATGGAGCTATGGAGCCCTGGAGCTCTGGAGGTATGGAGCTATGGTGCTATGGAGCTCTGAAGCCATGGAGCTCTGGTGCTATGGAGCTCTGGAGCTCTGGAGGTATGGAGCTCTGGAGGTATGGAGCTCTGGAGGTATGGAGCTATGGAGCCCTGGAGCTCTGGAGGTATGGAGCTATGGTGCTATGGAGCTCTGAAGCCATGGAGCTCTGGTGCTATGGAGCTCTGGAGGTATGGAGCTCTGGAGGTATGGAGCTCTGGAGGTATGGAGCTATGGAGCCCTGGAGCTCTGGAGGTATGGAGCTATGGTGCTATGGAGCTCTGAAGCCATGGAGCTCTGGTGCTATGGAGCTCTGGAGGTATGGAGCTCTGGAGGTATGGAGCTCTGGAGGTATGGAGCTATGGAGCCCTGGAGCTCTGGAGGTATGGAGCTATGGTGCTATGGAGCTCTGAAGCCATGGAGCTCTGGTGCTATGGAGCTCTGGAGGTATGGAGCTCTGGAGGTATGGAGCTCTGGAGGTATGGAGCTATGGAGCCCTGGAGCTCTGGAGGTATGGAGCTATGGTGCTATGGAGCTCTGAAGCCATGGAGCTCTGGTGCTATGGAGCTATGGAGCTCTGGTGCTATGGAGCTATGGAGGTATGGAGCCACCAGCCAGCACCCTCCGTGGCTGGATCAATGGAAGTGTTTTAGGTACCAGGCAGCCAAAGGGCCGAGGCCTCACGCTCGACCACGCCGCCGCAGAGTTCCAGCCGCTCGGATAAGCTCTGTCACTCACCCGCCGCGCAGCCACCGGTAACGGGGAAATGTCGCCGCCTTGTGGACACGCCGTTGTAAATGAATGGGCTTTCGCACTTAGTGCAATTTTCGCCAACTCTCTGACTTAGAGCTATGGAAGTATGGAGCTATGGAGCCACCAGCCACCCAGGCTGGAGCTCTGGAGCTCTGGAGGTATGGAGCTCTGGTGCTATGGAAGTATGGAGCTCTGGTGCTATGGAAGTATGGAGTTATGGAGCTATGGAGCTCTGGAAGTATGGAGCTATGGAGCTCTGGAGGTATGGAGCTATGGAGCCCTGGAGCCCTGGAGCTATGGAGCTCTGGTGCTATGGAGGTATGGAGCTCTGGAGGTATGGAGCTCTGGAGGTATGGAGATATGGAGCTATGGAGCCCTGGAGCTATGGAGCTATGGAGCCCTGGAGCTATGGAGCTATGGAGCCCTGGAGCTCTGGAGCTATGGAGCTCTGGTGCTATGGAGCTATGGAGCTCTGGTGCTATGGAGCTATGGAGCTCTGGTGCTATGGAGCTATGGAGCTCTGGTGCTATGGAGCTATGGAGCTCTGGAAGTATGGAGCTATGGAGCTCTGGAGGTATGGAGCTATGGAGCCCTGGAGCTATGGAGCCCTGGAGCTATGGAAGTATGGAGCTCTGGTGCTATGGAGCTATGGAGCTCTGGTGCTATGGAGCTATGGAGCTCTGGAGCTATGGAGCTCTGGAGGTATGGAGCTATGGAGCTATGGAGCTCTGGAGGTATGGAGCTATGGAGCTATGGAAGTATGGAGCTCTGGTGCTATGGAGCTATGGAGCTCTGGTGCTATGGAGCTATGGAGCTCTGGTGCTATGGAGCTATGGAGCTATGGAGCTCTGGAAGTATGGAGCTCTGGTGCTATGGAGCTATGGAGCTCTGGTGCTATGGAGCTATGGAGCTCTGGTGCTATGGAGCTCTGGTGCTATGGAGCTCTGGTGCTATGGAGCTATGGAGCTCTGGTGCTATGGAGCTCTGGAGGTATGGAGCTCTGGAGGTATGGAGCTCTGGAGGTATGGAGCTATGGAGCCCTGGAGCTCTGGAGGTATGGAGCTATGGTGCTATGGAGCTCTGAAGCCATGGAGCTCTGGTGCTATGGAGCTATGGAGCTCTGGTGCTATGGAGCTATGGAGCTATGGAGCTCTGGAAGTATGGAGCTCTGGTGCTATGGAGCTATGGAGCTCTGGTGCTATGGAGCTATGGAGCTCTGGTGCTATGGAGCTATGGAGCTCTGGTGCTATGGAGCTCTGGTGCTATGGAGCTCTGGTGCTATGGAGCTATGGAGCTCTGGTGCTATGGAGCTATGGAGCGCTGGAGGTATGGAGCTCTGGAGGTATGGAGCTCTGGAGGTATGGAGCTATGGAGCCCTGGAGCTCTGGAGGTATGGAGCTATGGTGCTATGGAGCTCTGAAGCCATGGAGCTCTGGTGCTATGGAGCTCTGGAGCTCTGGAGGTATGGAGCTCTGGAGGTATGGAGCTATGGAGCCCTGGAGCTCTGGAGGTATGGAGCTATGGTGCTATGGAGCTCTGAAGCCATGGAGCTCTGGTGCTATGGAGCTCTGGAGCTCTGGAGGTATGGAGCTCTGGAGGTATGGAGCTCTGGAGGTATGGAGCTATGGAGCCCTGGAGCTCTGGAGGTATGGAGCTATGGTGCTATGGAGCTCTGAAGCCATGGAGCTCTGGTGCTATGGAGCTCTGGAGGTATGGAGCTCTGGAGGTATGGAGCTCTGGAGGTATGGAGCTATGAAGCCCTGGAGCTCTGGAGGTATGGAGCTATGGTGCTATGGAGCTCTGAAGCCATGGAGCTCTGGTGCTATGGAGCTCTGGAGGTATGGAGCTCTGGAGGTATGGAGCTCTGGAGGTATGGAGCTATGGAGCCCTGGAGCTCTGGAGGTATGGAGCTATGGTGCTATGGAGCTCTGAAGCCATGGAGCTCTGGTGCTATGGAGCTATGGAGCTCTGGTGCTATGGAGCTATGGAGGTATGGAGCCACCAGCCAGCACCCTCCGTGGCTGGATCAATGGAAGTGTTTTAGGTACCAGGCAGCCAAAGGGCCGAGGCCTCACGCTCGACCACGCCGGCGCAGAGTTCCAGCCGCTCGGATAAGCTCTGTCACTCACCCGCCGCGCAGCCACCGGTAACGGGGAAATGTCGCCGCCTGGCGGACACGCCGTTGTAAATGAATGGGCTTTCGCACTTAGTGCAATTTTCGCCAACTCTCTGACTTAGAGCTATGGAAGTATGGAGCTATGGAGCCACCAGCCACCCAGGCTGGAGCTATGGAGCTCTGGAGGTATGGAGCTCAGGTGCTATGGAAGTATGGAGCTATGGAGCTATGGAAGTATGGAGCTATGGAGCTATGGAGCTCTGGAAGTATGGAGCTATGGAGCTCTGGAGGTATGGAGCTATGGAGCCCTGGAGCCCTGGTGCTATGGAGCTATGGAGCTCTGGAGCTATGGAGCTCTGGAGGTATGGAGCTATGGAGCTATGGAGCTCTGGAGGTATGGAGCTATGGAGCTATGGAAGTATGGAGCTCTGGTGCTATGGAGCTATGGAGCTCTGGTGCTATGGAGCTATGGAGCTCTGGTGCTATGGAGCTATGGAGCTATGGAGCTCTGGAAGTATGGAGCTCTGGTGCTATGGAGCTATGGAGCTCTGGTGCTATGGAGCTATGGAGCTCTGGTGCTATGGAGCTATGGAGCTCTGGTGCTATGGAGCTCTGGTGCTATGGAGCTCTGGTGCTATGGAGCTATGGAGCTCTGGTGCTATGGAGCTATGGAGCTCTGGAGGTATGGAGCTCTGGAGGTATGGAGCTCTGGAGGTATGGAGCTTTGGAGCCCTGTAGCTCTGGAGGTATGGAGCTATGGTGCTATGGAGCTCTGAAGCCATGGAGCTCTGGTGCTATGGAGCTCTGGAGCTCTGGAGGTATGGAGCTCTGGAGGTATGGAGCTATGGAGCCCTGGAGCTCTGGAGGTATGGAGCTATGGTGCTATGGAGCTCTGAAGCCATGGAGCTCTGGTGCTATGGAGCTCTGGAGCTCTGGAGGTATGGAGCTCTGGAGGTATGGAGCTATGGAGCCCTGGAGCTCTGGAGGTATGGAGCTATGGTGCTATGGAGCTCTGAAGCCATGGAGCTCTGGTGCTATGGAGCTCTGGAGCTCTGGAGGTATGGAGCTCTGGAGGTATGGAGCTCTGGAGGTATGGAGCTATGGAGCCCTGGAGCTCTGGAGGTATGGAGCTATGGTGCTATGGAGCTCTGAAGCCATGGAGCTCTGGTGCTATGGAGCTCTGGAGGTATGGAGCTCTGGAGGTATGGAGCTCTGGAGGTATGGAGCTATGGAGCCCTGGAGCTCTGGAGGTATGGAGGTATGGACCTATGGAGCCCTGGAGCTATGGAGCCCTGGAGCTATGGAAGTATGGAGCTCTGGTGCTATGGAGCTATGGAGCTCTGGTGCTATGGAGCTATGGAGCTCTGGAGCTATGGAGCTCTGGAGGTATGGAGCTATGGAGCTATGGAGCTCTGGAGGTATGGAGCTATGGAGCTATGGAAGTATGGAGCTCTGGTGCTATGGAGCTATGGAGCTCTGGTGCTATGGAGCTATGGAGCTCTGTTGCTATGGAGCTATGGAGCTATGGAGCTCTGGAAGTATGGAGCTCTGGTGCTATGGAGCTATGGAGCTCTGGTGCTATGGAGCTATGGAGCTCTGGTGCTATGGAGCTCTGGTGCTATGGAGCTCTGGTGCTATGGAGCTATGGAGCTCTGGTGCTATGGAGCTATGGAGCTCTGGAGGTATGGAGCTCTGGAGGTATGGAGCTCTGGAGGTATGGAGCTATGGAGCCCTGGAGCTCTGGAGGTATGGAGCTATGGTGCTATGGAGCTCTGAAGCCATGGAGCTCTGGTGCTATGGAGCTCTGGAGCTCTGGAGGTATGGAGCTCTGGAGGTATGGAGCTATGGAGCCCTGGAGCTCTGGAGGTATGGAGCTATGGAGCTCTGAAGCCATGGAGCTCTGGTGCTATGGAGCTCTGGAGCTATGGAGCTATGGAGCTCTGGAAGTATGGAGCTCTGGTGCTATGGAGCTATGGAGCTCTGGTGCTATGGAGCTATGGAGCTCTGGTGCTATGGAGCTCTGGTGCTATGGAGCTCTGGTGCTATGGAGCTATGGAGCTCTGGTGCTATGGAGCTATGGAGCTCTGGAGGTATGGAGCTCTGGAGGTATGGAGCTCTGGAGGTATGGAGCTATGGAGCCCTGGAGCTCTGGAGGTATGGAGCTATGGTGCTATGGAGCTCTGAAGCAATGGAGCTCTGGTGCTATGGAGCTCTGGAGCTCTGGAGGTATGGAGCTCTGGAGGTATGGAGCTATGGAGCCCTGGAGCTCTGGAGGTATGGAGCTATGGAGCTCTGAAGCCATGGAGCTCTGGTGCTATGGAGCTCTGGAGCTCTGGAGGTATGGAGCTCTGGAGGTATGGAGCTATGGAGCCCTGGAGCTCTGGAGGTATGGAGCTATGGTGCTATGGAGCTCTGAAGCCATGGAGCTCTGGTGCTATGGAGCTCTGGAGGTATGGAGCTCTGGAGGTATGGAGCTCTGGAGGTATGGAGCTATGGAGCCCTGGAGCTCTGGAGGTATGGAGCTATGGTGCTATGGAGCTCTGAAGCCATGGAGCTCTGGTGCTATGGAGCTCTGGAGGTATGGAGCTCTGGAGGTATGGAGCTCTGGAGGTATGGAGCTATGGAGCCCTGGAGCTCTGGAGGTATGGAGCTATGGTGCTATGGAGCTCTGAAGCCATGGAGCTCTGGTGCTATGGAGCTATGGAGCTCTGGTGCTATGGAGCTATGGAGGTATGGAGCCACCAGCCAGCACCCTCCGTGGCTGGATCAATGGAAGTGTTTTAGGTACCAGGCAGCCAAAGGGCCGAGGCCTCACGCTCGACCACGCCGGCGCAGAGTTCCAGCCGCTCGGATAAGCTCTGTCACTCACCCGCCGCGCAGCCACCGGTAACGGGGAAATGTCGCCGCCTGGCGGACACGCCGTTGTAAATGAATGGGCTTTCGCACTTAGTGCAATTTTCGCCAACTCTCTGACTTAGAGCTATGGAAGTATGGAGCTATGGAGCCACCAGCCACCCAGGCTGGAGCTATGGAGCTCTGGAGGTATGGAGCTCAGGTGCTATGGAAGTATGGAGCTATGGAGCTATGGAAGTATGGAGCTATGGAGCTATGGAGCTCTGGAAGTATGGAGCTATGGAGCTCTGGAGGTATGGAGCTATGGAGCCCTGGAGCCCTGGAGCTATGGAGCTCTGGTGCTATGGAGGTATGGAGCTCTGGAGGTATGGAGCTCTGGAGGTATGGAGCTATGGAGCTATGGAGCCCTGGAGCTATGGAGCTATGGAGCCCTGGAGCTATGGAGCTATGGAGCCCTGGAGCTATGGAGCTATGGAGCTCTGGTGCTATGGAGCTATGGAGCTCTGGTGCTATGGAGCTATGGAGCTCTGGTGCTATGGAGCTATGGAGCTCTGGTGCTATGGAGCTATGGAGCTCTGGAAGTATGGAGCTATGGAGCTCTGGAGGTATGGAGCTATGGAGCCCTGGAGCTATGGAGCCCTGGAGCTATGGAAGTATGGAGCTCTGGTGCTATGGAGCTATGGAGCTCT